>NC_091190.1:907093-939593 GCF_040958095.1 Procambarus clarkii
GGAACACAAATGCGAACAAGCCAGAATGGTCCCCTGGACAATATGCAACTGAAAACTCACACCCCAGAAGTGACTCGAACCCATACTCCCAGAAGCAACGCAACTGGTATGTACAAGACGCCTTAATCCACTTGACCATCACGACCGGACAAAATGAGGTGATAGCCGAGGCTATTTGAACCACCCCACCGCCGGCACTCGGATAGTTATCTTGGGCATAGCATTTTACCAAATCACCTCATTCTTAGGGGCACACGTGAGGAACACAAATGCGAACAAGCCAGAATGGTCCCCTGGACAATATGCAACTGAAAACTCACACCCCAGAAGTGACTCGAACCCATACTCCCAGAAGCAACGCAACTGGTATGTACAAGACGCCTTAATCCACTTGACCATCACGACCGGACAAAATGAGGTGATAGCCGAGGCTATTTGAACCACCCCACCGCCGGCACTCGGATAGTTATCTTGGGCATAGCATTTTACCAAATCACCTCATTCTTAGGGGCACACGTGAGGAACACAAATGCGAACAAGCCAGAATGGTCCCCTGGACAATATGCAACTGAAAACTCACACCCCAGAAGTGACTCGAACCCATACTCCCAGAAGCAACGCAACTGGTATGTACAAGACGCCTTAATCCACTTGACCATCACGACCGGACAAAATGAGGTGATAGCCGAGGCTATTTGAACCACCCCACCGCCGGCACTCGGATAGTTATCTTGGGCATAGCATTTTACCAAATCACCTCATTCTTAGGGGCACACGTGAGGAACACAAATGCGAACAAGCCAGAATGGTCCCCTGGACAATATGCAACTGAAAACTCACACCCCAGAAGTGACTCGAACCCATACTCCCAGAAGCAACGCAACTGGTATGTACAAGACGCCTTAATCCACTTGACCATCACGACCGGACAAAATGAGGTGATAGCCGAGGCTATTTGAACCACCCCACCGCCGGCACTCGGATAGTTATCTTGGGCATAGCATTTTACCAAATCACCTCATTCTTAGGGGCACACGTGAGGAACACAAATGCGAACAAGCCAGAATGGTCCCCTGGACAATATGCAACTGAAAACTCACACCCCAGAAGTGACTCGAACCCATACTCCCAGAAGCAACGCAACTGGTATGTACAAGACGCCTTAATCCACTTGACCATCACGACCGGACAAAATGAGGTGATAGCCGAGGCTATTTGAACCACCCCACCGCCGGCACTCGGATAGTTATCTTGGGCATAGCATTTTACCAAATCACCTCATTCTTAGGGGCACACGTGAGGAACACAAATGCGAACAAGCCAGAATGGTCCCCTGGACAATATGCAACTGAAAACTCACACCCCAGAAGTGACTCGAACCCATACTCCCAGAAGCAACGCAACTGGTATGTACAAGACGCCTTAATCCACTTGACCATCACGACCGGACAAAATGAGGTGATAGCCGAGGCTATTTGAACCACCCCACCGCCGGCACTCGGATAGTTATCTTGGGCATAGCATTTTACCAAATCACCTCATTCTTAGGGGCACACGTGAGGAACACAAATGCGAACAAGCCAGAATGGTCCCCTGGACAATATGCAACTGAAAACTCACACCCCAGAAGTGACTCGAACCCATACTCCCAGAAGCAACGCAACTGGTATGTACAAGACGCCTTAATCCACTTGACCATCACGACCGGACAAAATGAGGTGATAGCCGAGGCTATTTGAACCACCCCACCGCCGGCACTCGGATAGTTATCTTGGGCATAGCATTTTACCAAATCACCTCATTCTTAGGGGCACACGTGAGGAACACAAATGCGAACAAGCCAGAATGGTCCCCTGGACAATATGCAACTGAAAACTCACACCCCAGAAGTGACTCGAACCCATACTCCCAGAAGCAACGCAACTGGTATGTACAAGACGCCTTAATCCACTTGACCATCACGACCGGACAAAATGAGGTGATAGCCGAGGCTATTTGAACCACCCCACCGCCGGCACTCGGATAGTTATCTTGGGCATAGCATTTTACCAAATCACCTCATTCTTAGGGGCACACGTGAGGAACACAAATGCGAACAAGCCAGAATGGTCCCCTGGACAATATGCAACTGAAAACTCACACCCCAGAAGTGACTCGAACCCATACTCCCAGAAGCAACGCAACTGGTATGTACAAGACGCCTTAATCCACTTGACCATCACGACCGGACAAAATGAGGTGATAGCCGAGGCTATTTGAACCACCCCACCGCCGGCACTCGGATAGTTATCTTGGGCATAGCATTTTACCAAATCACCTCATTCTTAGGGGCACACGTGAGGAACACAAATGCGAACAAGCCAGAATGGTCCCCTGGACAATATGCAACTGAAAACTCACACCCCAGAAGTGACTCGAACCCATACTCCCAGAAGCAATGCAACTGGTATGTACAAGACGTCTTAATCCACTTGACCATCACGACCGGACAAAATGAGGTGATAGCCGAGGCTATTTGAACCACCCCACCGCCGGCACTCGGATAGTTATCTTGGGCATAGCATTTTACCAAATCACCTCATTCTTAGGGGCACACGTGAGGAACACAAATGCGAACAAGCCAGAATGGTCCCCTGGACAATATGCAACTGAAAACTCACACCCCAGAAGTGACTCGAACCCATACTCCCAGAAGCAACGCAACTGGTATGTACAAGACGCCTTAATCCACTTGACCATCACGACCGGACAAAATGAGGTGATAGCCGAGGCTATTTGAACCACCCCACCGCCGGCACTCGGATAGTTATCTTGGGCATAGCATTTTACCAAATCACCTCATTCTTAGGGGCACACGTGAGGAACACAAATGCGAACAAGCCAGAATGGTCCCCTGGACAATATGCAACTGAAAACTCACACCCCAGAAGTGACTCGATCCCATACTCCCAGAAGCAACGCAACTGGTATGTACAAGACGCCTTACATACCTTATATATATATATATAGACGCCTTATATATATATATATATATATATATATATATATATATATATAATATTTAATATATAATATTATACACACACACACAGGCAATGTATCGGAATGGAGAAATGTCACAAGTGGAGTACCACAGGGTTCAGTTCTTGCACCAGTGATGTTTATTGTTTATAACAGTAGAAGGGCAGAACACCTCAGAAAAAGCAAAGAAATGGCAACAGGAGGATAAAACCCCTGAAGGAGGCAAAAAACTCCCCCAAAACACGAGCTCGCACACCCAGGCACAGGTAAACAAACGGCATCGCCGTCCCGGTGACCAGGCTGGGAAGCAACCCGCAGGAAGAAAATGGCCACCAGAACAAAGCAGACGCGACCAATGCAAGAGATCTGAAAACACCCCCAGCAAATGTGGGAAATAAGCAGACGAAACAGACGAAAAACCCCACCCAGAAAGCAGAAAACCCAGGCAGGGGCAAATAGCCCCAGAACTGCTAGCGGGCCTCCCCCACAGCCCTGGGAACCCGCAACAGAGGCTCCGGGGCAGAGCCGTCCTCCACCCCCTCTGCCCTTAAAGAAAAGGAAGAAAGGAAGAGTCCAGGGAAAAGGCAGCAAAGAAAGGTAAGACCCAGGGACCAGATTCACGAAGCTGTTATACAAGTACTTACGAAAGTATACATCTTTCCTCAATCTTTTATGGCTTTAGTTACATTTATTAGACAGTTTATAAACATGAAAACTTCCCAATCAACTGTTATTATTGTCATAAACAGCCTCCTGGTACTTCAGAGCTCATTAACGGTTTAATAATTGTAAACAATGTAGCCAAAGATTGAGAAAAGATGTACAGGTTCTTGAGTGCTTGCGTAACTGCTTCGTGAATCTGGCCCCAGAAGCCTTGGCAGGAGGAACAGGCTCGAAAACCTCCGTTCCCAACCCGAACGGAGCAGCCCCCAAAGCCGCCCGAGTTTCGGCACCAACTAAACCCCGCCCTGACCCCGAAACCCAACTTAGCGCGTTGCAGCAACCTAAACTGAGCATGCAATGCGGATGCCGCCTATACCCTAACAGTAAGGATATCAGAAGAGTACTGAAGAACAAGCAGAGAACAACTCGCAAGACTCTAGGTCAAGGTGTCAGTGACCCAACAGGCAGCATGACAGAGGTAAAAAGAGGCGACTGTCACCCTGAGACAAGGGCACAGCAACCAACGAACCCGCACAAGATGGGTTGGAACTCGGAAGACACATCCACTGGTCCACCGAGCCCCGACAGGGTTTTCCAGGGCCCATAGGGAGATAACTACAGGAAGTCTGGGCAAGATGTCGCTAACTGGTTTACACCCAAAACTAACAAGGGGTAGAGGCTAACACTGAAAACCCCTGTGACATGTACAATCACGGGGACCTAGCAGAGGGCCACCAAACACTACCAGTCGAACTATAGCCACACAAGGCAGACCCCCCCCCCCCACCAAGCAAATGAAAAGAAAAAGAAAAGAAAAACCCCACAAAAGTACACCATCCCCAGAGGAAACAGGAACCAGTCGCCACGTAGGTGTCAGGTCGCAAACACCTTGACGCCCTAACCAGCACGATACCAGTCCCTATCCAAGGCCAAACAAAGGCCCTAATCCCCAGCTGGCCCCAAGGGCAAGGCAAATGCCGAGCAGCAAGAACCCCTACGGGAATGGATCCCGAACGCCCCAAGGAAGATAACCCTGACACGCAGGGGCAGTACTCACCGGGCGCTTGCTGAAGGAATTCCCTAAGCACAAGCAGCCCCAGTACTGATGAGGAACACCTGGCCACCGCACAGCACAAAAACACGGCAGTGAGCAGCACGGCGGCAAACACCGCCTAGGAAACCGAGGCCAGAGAAGCATCTGACCCGGTTGACATTAACTTATGAACTAGAGTGCTATGCAGCCGGTGCTGTGAGGTTCATGGCCCCACACCCCATCTCCCTCTTGGGGAGGGGAGGGCTATGCGGACGAGCGGTGTGGCAGTAGTGTGTTACGTTTGCTTGTTTCCTTGGGATTGAAGGTAGTTCTACCTCTCTTGTTCGGTTTTGTTGTTAGTTTCTTACCATGGGAGGTTTGTTTTGTTATGCCTACCTTTCTGGGGTGCCTTACCCCAGTCTATGGCAGATAAGGAAAACCCCTAACCACATGGGGGATTTTCCAGGGCAATTGCTCCATGAAACCTCTCTGAAGGGGCCAGGTTCTCGCTCGTGGTCCCTGGTAGGTCCGAACTCCTCAACTAATGTCCCGGTCTAATATAAAATACATTAGCCCAATACATTCATTCTAAAATACATTCTCCCCTCAGAAATAGCCCTAGAATGTTCCCTTGCAATTTAGAATTTAAGTTCAGCTTGTCTACTATTTGAGATACTCTTACCCAACTTAAGAAGAAACTTCATTAATCTGTGTTGGTTTTCCTCGTCAAAGTTGATAAAACTCTTTGGCAGTTCGCCTCTTTTGACTACAGAAGTTCCAAGTAGTCTGCAGGACAGCTTGAAGATATCGTACAGATAATTATCTCTGAATGAACTTCTTATTTGCTTGTGTTTAGTAAGGGATCTATCTTTATCCGATTCTGAGACATGGTTCATCTCTGCAGTGAGTTGGGCAAGTAGTTGCACTCCAATCACACACTGCTCTACTGAACCCTGAAATGGTAGACAGTTTATGATATCATATACGGTAAATAAATGTTATTTGCAATGTTATAAACTTGTAATTCTCTATCAATGATTTAAGAAATTAGAGCACTGCAACTTATTTATTTATAGTTATATTGAATGGCACACCATTGCAAAAATGAAATTTTTCTGTATAATTTGTGTCCAACATGCATATTAATTTTTTTCATTAAAAAAATATAAGCAAATAAATGATAATCAAAATAAAGAATTCTTGGTTTAACACTGAAGTAAGAGATAATAAACTTCTGTAATTATGATTTATTTTATTTATATAAAAACAAAATATGATTACTGTATAAGGTCATAAATCAGTACCAAAATTAATCTAAACTGCCTGCACCAATATGCAGTATAAAATGAAGCCACAAAAATCCAGCATTGAATGTTATGAAACATTTCTTTCTGGAAAGTCTTTCGTGGCTCCCTGTTGTTGCTAGCCATCATGTTAGCTCCACACATTTCAAGTCACACCAGGCCCTTGCAAGTCACTAAAAGCTTACCAGCACCCCTCAAAAAGACAGAATGGGATTCCTGATCACCTTAATTGAGAAATAAGCCACCAGAAAGTTAGATTGAAACAAAAGACCAGTGTTGAATGTAATGAAACGCCATTTTCTGGGCAAGACCCGGAGGCTCCCTGGAGCTATCCAGGCTGAATGGTTATGTATAACTTTCTGGCATTAGTCAAAGTGCTAGAAGTTCTTGCCTACCGGGGACCACGAGCCAGAACCTGGCCCCCTCAGAGAGGTGCGAGGAGCAATGGCCTATAGAAACTCTCCTTGTGGTTGGGAGCATTCTATGTCTGCCATCGACCGGGTCTGACACCCAGAGAGGTAGGCGTCCCAAAACAAACTCCTATTCTAGTGAAAATATTGCTAATGAAAGCCGAACGAGTGGACAGAACTCCCCAAACAAAATTAGCAAACTAACATGACGTCATCACGTCACCGCGCCGACATCTGCACAACCCCCTCCCCTTGCCGGGAAGGGGAAGCCCCAGACCCCGACACCGGTGATCCAACCGGCAGTTCTTAGGCTGGATGTCAAAATATGCGAAAAACATCACCGACCGGAGGGAGGGAGGGTTGCCGGGGAGCCTCTGGGTCTCACCCAGAAAATGGAGTTTCATTACATTCAACGCTGGTTTTCTGGGAGTAAGCCCCGTCGGCTCCCTGGAGGTACCTCACCAAAGATAAGGAAAAGAAGGAAGGACCTGGAAGGCAGACAGCATGCGCCCTAACATGAAAACAAGATCACAGACGAGAAGAAAGGACCCTGCAGATGACCCGGGAGACCTGAACCCCAGAACAGGAAGGAGGAAAGGAAGGGAACCCAGACAAACCAAAATGCGTTCACAGCCCCCGCAGAGGCCAAGACGCGAAGATAACAGTGAAGAGCCACAACCAAACAACAAGGGAAGCACCCCAGGCCTGACCAACCAAGCAGCAACCCAAGGACCCCTCCAGAAAGCAGTAGACCCAAACATCACCCGAGAAGGAGACTGCAGCCAAACAACCTACCACGAGGACCAACGAGGCAGGAAAAACACGGGTGCTGGAGGAGAGCCAGAAACTCCCCAACCCGACCCCTAGAGGTCAACAGCAATAGAAAAAGATGACCGGAAAACAAAACAAAAACACACCCAAACCGAAGGAATCACGACAACCGAGGAAAAGAAAGAGAGACCACCCGGGCCAACGACCAGGATGGCACTGGAAGTGCAAGAGCAGGCCAGAGGTGAACGAAGCCCAAGAAAGCAAGCTGAACAGAGTAAAGGGAACAGCAACACTGAACGCAAGCTGGAGCGGCACCCCAAGCGCCACCCAGGACGAAGCAACAGTACACGGCACCAGAGGACGGTCCCGGAAAAACCCCGAAGGTAAAGACAAGACAACCCTATCAGAGACCGAAGAACCCTTCGCAGTGATAGGAAAACCAAAAGGACCGCCAGGAAACAACACGCTGCCGCCAAGATGAAGCACGCAGGTAGGAGACCAACAAGGAAGCCACCAGCACCCACACTAGCGACGAGAACACGAGACAAAAACCCCAGACGCGAAGCAACGAGGGGAAGAATGAACCAGCCCTGTACAGGGCTGGACTGAACTGCAAAAGAGGCACAGCCGCGGGAAGCCCCACAGGATCAGAACTGAGGAAGCAGGGCCCCCAAACAAGGCTAGCAAAACCAGAAGGAACGGCCGCCAGGGAACCCTGGCGAACCAAATGGGACCAACCCGGATGAGCAGAATGCCCCGTATGCGAGGAACCCCCGCAACCATAAGGAGTAGCGCAACCAGCTCCAGCAGGGAAGAACGACGCATGCGTCAATGAGGTATACAGGAGGAGAATGACTCAGGACGTGTTCCGCAAGAAAACA
Organism: Procambarus clarkii; assembly: GCF_040958095.1. Classification (NCBI taxonomy): domain Eukaryota; kingdom Metazoa; phylum Arthropoda; class Malacostraca; order Decapoda; family Cambaridae; genus Procambarus; species Procambarus clarkii. Next base: position 915,177 of record NC_091190.1, read on the forward strand.
AAAACGCATGTTACGGAAAAGGAACAAAGAAAAGCTGTAGCCAGGACCGGAATCCAAGCTACTCCTGTCCCAAGAAAAGGAACCAGGAGGGCAGGAGCGGTAGACCTGAAGCCCACAACCTCCCACAGACCTGACAACACAAAAGCCTGCAGGGAGAACACGGAAAAATTAACTCAGGAGCTGCCAGGAACACAACGTAACACGACCAACCACAACGCGTGTCGTGGGCGGTCGCACATACACAGGTGTTGTTGTCGTTTGAGATTTAGCGACGCAGAACGAATGTCCATGGAGCACGGGCTATGGAGAGCCCATAATTGAGTTCGGATATTCACGATAACCCCATTATAGGGAAATGCGGGTCAAAATTTGAAACGGATGTGGGGTTTCCATCCTGTTCCCCATTTCTGTTTCACTTCTGTGTCAGTGCACTGGGTTTAGTCTCGTATTAAGAACATTATCTTGGTGGCGGATGTAGATGCAGAATGCTCACTAGTGAGTCCCATTCCTCAACGACATGCACAGAGGGACACCATGGATATCAGGGTGCACTAGGCACTGAAGATAGACAAGGAAGGAGTGTCCAAAGACCGTAGACCAAGTCAAGGAAGAAGGACACAAAGCACGGACCGGGGGAACGAAGGAATGTCCAAACAAAACACACAACACCTAACACCCCAGCTAGCTACCAAAGATGCTACCCTGGCAAGTGGTGAAGTGACAGAGTAGACAAGGATGGAATATGTAACATGGGTGGTACAACGCACGAGGGGACACAGGTAGAAGCTGAGAACCCAAAGGAGCCACAAACACATAGAAAGAACTTTCCGAGAGTCAGTAGGCAGTACGGGGAATGCACTAGGAAGAGATGTGGTGGAGGCAGACTCCATACACAGTCGCAAATGTAGAGAAGAAAGAGCCCAATAGGTGCAGGAACCTGTACGCCTGAAGATGAACAGTGGAGAGGCGGGACCAAGAGCCAAGAGCAAGCACAACTAGGGGAGGACAACAAGGCGAGTACCCCCAAACAGCGAGACCTGGCCGACTGTGTCGCCAGACAGCACAAACTCACCTACAAAACAGACACACCACCGTGTCACGACACAGCTGAACCTTGCAATGTAACAGGAGCACCCCTAGTTGAGAACGTCCAGAGGAGCGAGCCCAGTAGGAGAAGACAGGATGCATGCAGTACAGAGGCGGCGCCACTCGGAGCCATCCCACCCTTGCTCCAGAACACCGAGTACCCAGGGTGTCATACGCGGAGAGAAGTGGAGCAAAAACAGCATAGAATCCGCAAGAAAACATGCAACCCTCACACATGTGTACACCGTTCAGAAACAAAACGATATCCCCGGCCCCAGCGCCTGAGGTACGAACCGCACCACCCGTCTGCCGGCCAGTGCGGCTCGTACACCAGTCGTATGTACACATATCGTACATACATCAGCAAGGCATACGTACACACGTACAAGGCAAGGGAACGAATAAGAGGAATGTTGAAACAGGGCAGAGAGACGAAGTGAATACAAGAGAAGACTGGAGGGGAAACGCACCGGAAGTCAGCAGATGTCCCAAGAACAATGGAAGTATTGAAGAGGTTCGCGAACCAACGAATACCGTGACAAACAAACAAACGCCCGGAGGCACAAACGAGCCCAAAGACACCCCAGACCAAGGGACGTGCAGGGATCCCGAAACGAAGGGAACCGAACCCAGAGATGGGTAGACCCAAAACCAACAAGAGTTCAGAAGGGGAAGGAAAAAAAACTCACTCTTAGGAACTGCAAGCCCCGCTCTGAGGGTATAAAACCCTTAGCAAAGCAAAACGAGGCCTAAGCCCCCCAAGCAACCCCTCCCCAACCCTGGGAACCCCTTCGGCAGGGCATCCGGGGGTGGCAACCAAACTAGAGCGTTGCAGCAACCGAAACCTAGCATGCAACGCCGCAGCTGCCCGCACCCGTACATCAATAACAGTGGCTTGGGTGAACTGGAGCACGTACAGACAACACACGTCGCACAACTCCTGGTCGAAACAACATCGACCCAACAGGCAGCATGGCAGAGGCAAAACAGGCGAGCGTCACCCTGAGACAAGGGGACAGAGCAACCTGCAAACTCGCAAGATGCGAGGGGGGGGCGCAGGGGTCACATCCAGCAGACCACAGAGCCTCCATGGGGTTTTCCAGGGCCCTTAGCCATGGGTACACGCTAAGGGAAGCCCAGGCAGGGTACTGCGAACCGGCGCCCAAATCTACCAAACAAACTGCTAAAGCTGAACCCCCAGGAAGTGTCCACTCATGGGGGCCTAGCGGGAGACGCCACCAACAATAGAAAAACACAGATCTCGACCAGTGAATAACAGAGAGACCCCTCTCACCAGGCAGAACAAAAACAAAAGAAAAACCTCGCAAGAGGACAACGTACCCGAGCGGAACAGAGCCGGCCGCTATAATGTTAGAAGACTAGCTGTGCAGTACCCTGCACCCCTACCAGTGATGATAACTATCCCCTACCCAGGGACTCACAAGGGCAAGAAAACCCCAGCAGACCCCAAGGGTTGCCAAGTACCAAGCAGTAAAAGGCACCACGGAGGCAGACTCCAAGGTGACTTGTGGAAGGAGGCCCCAAGGGCAGTACTTACCGGGCACCTAGGGAAGGCAGCCCGAGTACCTTGGAACATCACTCCTGGCTCACACACCCCCTGGAGAAACAGCCCACGTCACCAGACACAGGACTGAGAACAAAAATTCTGGAACCAGAGGTACGTGACTACACCAGAACCCATCAGCCAAGAACTAGTGTTGGGTAGCCGGCACGAGGGGTCTGGGGCTACCCCTTCCGGGGAGGGGGGGGGGTTGCGCAGACGGCAGCGCGGCAACGTGATGACGTCATGCTCGTTTGCTAATTTTCGTTTGGGAAGTTCTGTCCACTTGTTCGGCTTTCGGTAGCAATAGTTTACCAGAATAGGGGTTTGTTTTGGGGTGCCTACCTTTCAGGGTGCCTGTCCTGGTCGATGGCAGATATAGAACGCTCCCAACCACAGGGGGGGGGTTTCTTTAGGCCATTGCTCCTCATGCCTCTCTGAGAGGGCCATGTTATGGCTCTTGAAACCCAGTAGGCAAGAACTCCAAGCACATTGACTGATGCCAGAAAGTTATACCTATCCATTCAGCCTGGATAGCTCCAGGGAGCCGACAGGGCTCCCCCCAGAAAACCAGCGTTGAATGTAATGAAATGCTATTTTCTGGGTGAGTCCTGGAGGCTCCCTGGAGCTATCCAAGCTGATATGTATATCATTAGACTTTGGCATCAGTCAGTGTGAATTGAGTTCTAGGCCTACCAGGGACCACGAATCAGAACCTGGCACCCTCAGAGGCACGAGGAGCAGTGGCCTATAGAAATGCACGTGGGATTTGGAATATTTTATGCCTGCCACTGGGTGCCTGGCCCGTGCCGGGCCAGGCACCCAGAAAGGTAAGCACCTCAAAACAAACATCTATTCTGGTTAAAATGATAAAAGAAGACTAACGAGGGGACAGAGCTCCCCAATTGAAAACGAGCAAACGAGCATGACGTCACACATGCCACGCCACATGTCTGCACAGCTCCCCCCTTCCCTGGAGGGGAAAGGGGGAGCTACTTTGCAGGTAACATGAAAAGTTACAACTGGACACAACTTATGATGCATCCCTGGCCAAACCAACCAAGCATCAACAACCCAAAAACCCCTCCAGAAAGCTGCAGTCTCATTCTTTGCAAGAAAAGAGAGAGACAGCTACAAACGAACAAACCTACCCCCAGGACCAAAAGAGCAGAAACCTCTGCGCTGGAGGAGAGCATGAAGCTCCTTAACCCAACCCCCAGAGGCCAATGCCAACAGGAAAAGAGCCTTCGCAAAACAATCTTGAACTGAAGGGGCCACACCAAGTTGAAGAGAAGAAAGAAAAAGAGAGCACCCAGTCCAACGACCAGAACGGCTCAGGTGCCGCATGAACAGGCCGGAGGTGATACAACGCACAAGGCATCTTGCGAAACGGGGCCGAAGTAACATCCACCCCGAACGCAAGCTGAAGCCGCACGATACGAGGCGACAATAATCGGCATAATATGACGGTCCTGAAACAACAAAGAAAGGAAGAACAAGGCATTCCGAACCAAAACAGAAGAAAACCTAAGAAGGGACAAGAAATAACGAAAAGACCACCAGGAAACTTCATACTGCCATCGAGACGAAGCTCGCAGGTGGGACACCATCAACGAAGCCACCTGTTCACCATACAAGTTGTGATACACCCATGACAGAAAGACCAGACGCGAAGACTAGAGAAGATCAAACCAGCAATGTAATGGACTGGCCCAATCTGCTGAAAGATGCGGAGCCATGGGAAGACCCCCTGGGATCAGACACCAAGCAAGCAGCGCCTGAAACCAAGGCTGGGCCGGCCACCATGGGGCCAACAGGACTACTCTCCTTTGGTACGTCTCCAAGCAAGCCAGGACCTGGTGCAACAGCGTGGGGGGGGGGGGGAAGAAGAGGCATAGGTAGCCCCACCTCGACCAGTCCTGCCGAAGGCATCGACCCCGACAGCCTCGCAGTCGGGGAAGGGCGCCACACATACCAGGAGACGCCCCACACATACCAGGAGACGCCACGACCAAGTTGACGCGAAGAGGTTCACTTCTGGGAGCCCGTACGTCCGGCCGAGCCAATTGAACAAGTTGGCATCGACCGTTCATTCCGTTGACAGGGAAATGAACCGAGACAGGCTGTCCGCCAGGACGTTGGACACCCCCCCGAACGTGAACAGCCAGGAAAGTCAAACCCCGAGAACTCAGCAGACGAGTCACCCGAAGGAATGACCCCATATGGTGTCCATCCAATATAACAGGGATAAAAAATTATTAGAAATGTCCTTATCCATGGCCTGGCATGTGCACTGTGCCCTCACCATGCCAGTGATCAAACCAAGGGATGCCAACTGATTCCTGCCTAAAAATGGCCGTTTCATTACACTTAACCCTCTATTTTTCTCTTGGCTGATGCCTTCCCAACCCATGAAAGCATGAAATTCAGTAGTGATGAAATGTTAATAATCAAGCAGCAAATCATAAGTTAAAATCATAAGAGATCATATATTATTCAAGTAATTATAAGAAACTACTACATTTCAAAAAACGAAAAGAGCTTTGCAGTTTCTTTACTTATAAATGTTATTCAACAAATGCAAAAAAATATATAGAAAATCATGCTTACCTGAAGAAATCGGGTAACGTCCCCTACAACATTCCTGAATGCCCATTTATTCTTATCAAGGGCATCAAACCAGCCTTCTTTAGTAACCCTTACAATCAACACCACTAAGCCTTGAGTCACATAGTGAACAAGCTTAGGATGACTTGCCAAATAATCGAGAGCATACGTTCCTGAAAAAAAAATGTGTAATTTAAATTCAGTTCTTGAGCAGTTCCTAAAAAATACATTGCCACACATGAAATCAATTGCTATCAATCAAGATTTCCTTATTATATGACTTCTATAATTTTTAAAGTAAATATAACACCTGATTCTTTGCCATTGCATTTTCATTTACCTGCAATGTTAACATGACTGACTGCTATTTATTCTTTAGACCATACAATAGATATCAATGGCTAAAATTGTCAAAAATACTTCTCTGCATGAATAGTGTATTATCCACAGTCTAACAATATTTCTGACTTATCCCACTCAGTTGCTCCTTAAGGCAAGATCATGGTCACTTTTGATAATGATTTGCTGCAGCCAAAGCAGGTTGAATCCCACACACGTGGTTATTTTGGAGGTTATCTCGAGATGATTCCAGGGCTTAGCATCACCACAGCCCAGTCCTCGACCAGGCCTCCTTTTTGTTACACACCCCCAGCAAGCAGCCCGTAGCAGCTGTCTAACTCCCAGGTACCTATTTACTGCTAGGTAACAGGAGTATCAGAGTGAAAGAAACTCTGCCCATTTGTTTCCGCCTCCACCGGGGATCAAACCCGGAACCTTAGGACTACGAATCTTAACACTTTCGCCCGGGCATGACGCAATGCTGTGTCATCTGTTTACTGTCGGTAATCACGGGCATGACACAATGCTGCGTCGTCCACTAAAATAATTGCCAAAAATCAGGTTTTTATCCGATTTTTGGGGGACTGTTTGGTAACTGTCAACAAGCCGAATGCAATCTATGACTACAATACAAACATGAAAGGTGTTGATCACTTTGACCAAATGATCAAATATTATCACTTCATAAGGAAAACTCACAAATGGACGAAGAAAATGACCTTCTATTTTGTGCAAATGGCTATCTACAATGCTTATGTGATGTACAGCTACTACACAAAAAATACTAAACTATAATACTAAATATACTAAAATACTAAATACTAAACATTTGTGGGCAGAAATTGGGAGTGTAGCTGGAAGGTGTCTGGGCGCTCACTGGCGGTTAACACGTGGCCCGTCTTCAACTCGTCGGCGGGTGAAGCGTGACCAGGTTTTTTATTTTATATGCTAATGTTCCTCTAGAGAATTCTATTGCAAACCCAGTGATACCAAAATGAAAGACCTAGGACGAAAATTGAGGTGACAAGAGTGAAAAGAGTGAACACATTTTATCGCTTTTGCGTGCTCCTGGGTAACTCGTTCGCACTTTCTCTGTTTGCTGCAGGTAATTAGCCGGGCTTTTGGAATTTATATGCATTTAGTGCTGTAGAGAATTCTATTGCGAACACAATGATACCAAATTTAATCTCGTAGGACGAGAATTGAGGTGACAAAGTTGAAGAGAGTATACACTTTTCAGAATTAACGCGCGCTCCCGTGAAACGCTGGGACCCAAATCGCACAGTTAAGGGGTGGCGCGCTGGGTACGCCAAAGTGTTAAGACTACGAATTGTTCCACAGCCAATTTTTTTCTCCAGTAGTCCACAATATAATCTAATTTAACTGACTTGTGGTCAAATCTTGGATTCATGATGTTCAATGGTATGAGGCTCTGTCTGCAGAGTTTTGAACATGCCCTGGGCACATATTCAGGTTCTGGAGTTTAGGAAGTCCACCATCTCCACTCTTAGTTCTAGGGCAGTTGTAGAAATGCACCCAATGACCAGGGAGGAAGGGGATCAGTGAGCCACTGGGACTCGCCCAGAAATTGGCACTTCATTATAATTAATGCTGGTTTTCTGGGGGGATGGGAGCCCCCATGTGCCTCCCTGGAGCTAACTACTGACTGAGGAGGAAAACACACAGGAAAACTCACAAGGGAGAAGGACGCACTGCAGGAATTAAGTTGAAGAAAACACTTCACATGGCATCTACCAAAATAGAATCAAGGCAGAATGTCACCACTGGACATATCAAACGATGCACCCCAAGCAAAACCAACTAAGTGTCAACAACCAAAGGACCCCTCTGGAAGCCAATTGACTCATTCTTCACCAGAAAAGAACCTGACAGTAAATGAACAAAACACCCACTAGGGCCAAAAGAACAAAAAACCCTGCCTCGGAATGAGAGCAAGAAGCTCCCCAATCCAACAACCAGAAGCAAGAGAAACCAAAAACAAAGATTTAAAGAAATCATCATGAAATAAAGGGGACACAGTAAACCAAGAGGAAGAAAAATCCAAAAACACTGTCCAAAGACAAAGCAGGCTCCAGCGGCACATGAGCAGGCCAAAGGTGAAACACGGCATGAGACAACTTATGAAATGGAGCTGAGGCAGTATTAACATTGTACGCAAGCAGCAGTGGCTCCACCAGCACCTCACAGTAACAAGCATGACAGTCAAGGATTTAAACAAGTGTGATAGTCAAAATACTAAAAACAATAGTCAAAAGACAAATGGGTTAAACACCTAGAGTAATGACATAATAACGGATACAGTATGGTTTTCGAACAGGAAGATCCGGTGTAACAAATCTTATTTTTTATGATAGAGCCACAGAGATAATACAGGAAAGAGGTGGTTGGTTTGATTGTGTCTATCTGGACCTAAACAAGGCTTTTGACAGAGTCCCACACAAGAGGCTGTTCTGGAAACTGGAACTTGCTGGACACAGAGAATTCTGACATGGATGAAAAATTTTCAGACAGATGAGGCAGGTAATCAGATATAATGTATTTGATGGAGAGTGTTACTAGCGGAGTACCACAGGATTCAGTTCTTGCACCAGTAATGTTCATCTTCTACATAAACGATTTACCAGAGGGAATACAGAATTATATGAATATGTTTGCAGATGATGCTAAAATACTGGGGAAGATAGGAGACAGTAATGTCCTTCAAATCGCTCTAGATAAGGTAAGTGCTTGGAGCATCAAGTGGCAAATAGAATTCACTGTGAATAAATGCCATGTTATGGAATGTGGAATCGGAGAAAAATGACGACACACAACTTACAAATTATATGGAAAGGAATTACAGAACTCTAATAAAGAACGAGACTTAGGGGTGGTTTTGAATGGTAAACTGTCACCAGAGAAATACACAAACAACATTGTGAGAGAAGTGTATGTATTGTTTTCCAACTTCAGACTTGCTTTTAATTACAGTATATGGATGGTGAAATACTAAAGAAACTGTTCCATGACTATTGTGAGACCAAAATTGGAATATGCAGCAGTTGTATGGTGCCCAAATCTCAAACTGGAAACTGGAAAAGGTGTAACGCAATGCTACAAAATGGCTCTCAGAACTGAAAAACAAAGAGTTATGAGGAGAGACTAGACAAGTTAAACATACCAAAACTAGAGGATATAAGAAAGAGAGGTGATATTATCACCATTTACAAAATACTATAAAATACTAACAGGAATCAATCAAATTGACAAAGAGGAAGTCCTGAAACCAGCAACTTTACGAACAAGAGGACACACATTCAAGCTAAGGAAACAAAAGTGCCGAAAAAATATCACTCTTTTTGCAAACAGAGTGGTAGACGATTGAAACAAGTTAGGGGAGAAGGTGGTGGAGGCCAAAACCATCAGTAGTTTTAAAGTGTTATACGACAAAGAGTACTGGGAAGACAGAACACCATGAACGTAGCTCTCATCCTTTAACTACACTTAGGAAATTACAATACAAAATGACAGTAACCAACATGAGATGCCAATCAAGAGAAAAAGACAAGAAACCGGAGAAAAACGACAAATGGGAAAAGAAAGTGGCGAAAGGTGCACCAAAAAACTGTTCCCGAGAAGAACACAGGCGAGACACTACCAAAGACGCTACTTGCTTGCTGTAAAGATGGAGATAAACATGTGCCAAAAATACCAGACATTAAGTGTGCAGAGGAGAAGTGGGCAAAGACCTTCCAATAGAGGGCGAGCCTCAGAAAAACACTAGTTCAGACACAAAGCAAGCGGCTTCTGAAACCAAGACCGAACTGGCAACCGGGGAGCCAGAAGGATTACCCTCCTCTGGTAGGACTTCAATCTGGCCAGGACCCAGAGCAACAGCTGGACTGGGGTCAAGAGGCACACGAAACCCATGTACAGAACATACAAAGGTAGGCAACGAGGCCACACAGATGCAAAGAGGTCCATGTCCGGGTGCCCAAACAAAGCCACAGGAAGAAGGCGGCACTAACCGTCTACAAAGTGAAACGGAACAGAACCAAGACAGCCATCTGCAAGGACATTGGACACACTCGGAACAACGAAGAGCCAAGCCCATCAGAGCCAAGCCCCGTGAACCCAGCAGTAGAGCTACATGAAGTTATCCACTCGAAAGAGAACCCTGCAGAGGAAACAATGAACCACGGGGAAAGAGTCTGAACGGGGCCGAAGGAAGGAAACCAAAGGGTTTTGCACACTTGCTCAGTCCTGGCCTTCAGCAGGCCTGAGAAAGCCCAAAGGCCTAATATTTTTATATCAGTGTCTCTGATATCAGCCCCACTGCACTGGGAAGCCATTGAGGGCCAATACAGAAAGAGCCAAGGATACTCCTCTGGAAAACTCCAAACCATAGGAAAAGGTCCCTGGCACAGAAGCGGAGGGATCAGGAATGAAGACAACATACATCCCAAAGTCCAAGAGCCAAGAAGGAAGAGGCAAGACTTCCACTTGGGAAGCCTTCAAAACTGGGAAAAAAAATATCAAATAACATACATTTGTGTATGAAGAAAACCATATGAGCCCTAGGAAACCATGGAATCAACATTGCACATGACTAGACAGTAAATCCATCAGTCATGTCCCAAATGTACATAGGGTAGAGGAAAGGAAAGTAGGGTTCACTGCCTTGATTAAAAACCAACAGAGAGGGTGACCTCTGTAGCCACATTCAGCAAACCCCAGACCTGACAGGCTAAATGATAGAGGCCAAGGGAATGAACATCAGTGGTCACAATTGAGAGTGACATCCCATATATAAAAAAAAAGGGGACTTGGGGCTACCAAGATACCCAGACCGTCATGCAGACAAGTCGGCATGCTACACATAAGGAAGGTGCTTTGGCTGAATAAATGCTTAACCTTGACCTTAATCAATTAACTGGGAACAGCATAAGCAGCTCCAGATAAGAACAATCACTTACGCAGCCCAAGAGCAGCCTAAGTGAAAGCATAAAAATCATTACGCGCCTAAGGAGAAAGGACAGGTATTAAACCGTTTATAAATGCACAGACAGATCACAGCCAACTTTGTAAGAAAGCTCTACTCCACAGTGAAGAACAAATCTCATGCACTACCCAGAGGCAAGGTGACTTTAAAGAGGAGTCAATTCAGAGGAGAAACCTAAACCCTTCAGAGCGAGTTTCTATGGTATGTATAGAAAAAATGCAAGACAACCACTGTGGATGAGAACCACGGAATAAAGTAGTGTGAAATATTAAACCAAGGCACATGCAATATGGGTGGCATAAAACATAATTGTAAACCATTAAAAGAAATAAAGTAATGGCTCCTAGGAGAAAAAAACACTCCAGGGATAGCCAATGCCAGTCAGCTAAAACATGATGCAGTAGATGGTGGTCAGGAAAAATATAGCTGGTGTTTACACTGAGGCAATGATCATTTACTTCCCTACCTTCAGTTCCATAATTTCTTTCAAGCAGTTGTTTGTTTTGTTGCATTTGTGAATTCCAGTGGAATTTTTCTTGGTTTTGGGTACATCTATGATACTCAAGCACCCCTTGCCTTATTGAGCCAGTTTCTGTTATTGCACCTGGTAAACATGAGTGAGTCTCAGATGCCTGGTGCATTTCCCAAGACATGGCTTGACTTACAAGCATCTTACTGTTTAGCATCACGGAGTTACCGGGAGATCTCTCCCGGAAAGAACTTTTGAATTCTAACTTCTGTCATCTCATTTGCAATAACAACCACATGTTTACACTTTCCAACTTGAATTTCAAAGACCACATTAAAGAGGCATAGTTGTTCCTTACTTCTCCCATTTTCTTTCATTGCTGTTTTTATAATAATAATTTATTTAGGGAAAAGTACATACATAGTTGCAGAGTTACAGTATAAACATTCTGATTAATTTAAAGATAGAGGTAGTACATACAATACCTAAAGCCATTAGTACGCATAGTGTTTCGGGCAAGGCGAGGTGAGGAAAAAAAACACATACTAAAACTTAATAGTAATTGAGCTTAAAGTATATATTGCGTTGAAAGAAAAAAAAATAATAAAAGATAAAAAAAAGGGGGGAACATGGTAGAAAATAGCCAATATACAAGTTGGTCAACAAACAACATTTTTTTTTTAAATAGTAAGACATGGGTTTATAACATTTACCCTAAAAAAAAGGGACCTATTAACACACCCATATTAACAAAATAATAAAATCATGGCAACAAGAAAAAAAGCTTACTCATATCCATTCTGTGCTGTAGTGACAGAGTACATGGCATTCTAGATGCAAGCTTTGTGAGAGTTGTCACTGCAAAATGTTGAGTGTAAGGCGACTTTGCTCGATCTAGGAGCAGCCGACACTGACTGAGAGTAGCAGCACCCTCTCTGGACTGAAATTCCACTAATGCCTTTTCTGCTTCGTGCTGCTGAACCCCATCGTTAGCCTCGTAAAGCTGCTTGCACAACAACTCTAGCTTCACCACCTCCTATTGGGTTAAGAATATTTATGAGTCAGTGTAGCATGTATATTAAATATTACTTGCTTATTTAAGTGCAATGGCAAGAAAGTAATTATCAACAGAAATGTGCTAAGCCAGAATGGCTATATAGCACTATGCAATTTTGTAAATTAAAAAAATTATCAATAAGATTATATCTTTTAAGATGCCTATACAGCAGCAGAAAGACATACTCTAAGTTCATCTGTACTGAATGAGACCAAGTTATTGAAGATTTTATATAAAGAAATTTTCAGGAGAAAGCACTATTGTGATTAAATAGCACTTGGAAGGAATAGGACAAGGAGCTGGGATGAGGATGGTGTGAAGAAACGGTGCCCAACCACTTGGATCATCTAGGATTGAACACTTTAGCAATAAAGCAAGTAGTCATAGTAGAATAAGTAGTAATCTATAAATTCTATTCTACATAGTAGAATAAGCAAGTAATCTATAAATCCATCAACTTTTTGTATCTCACCTTGTATGTATGTACTTTACCTGAATAAATATTTGTATTTGTATTTTTGTACTTATCTGGAAACCTGACCCCAGAGGCCCACATCAAAAGGATATCAGCAGCATATGCTAGATTGGCCAACATAGGAACTGCCCTGAAGAACTTGTGTAAGGAATCATTCAGGACCTTGTATACCACCTATGTTTGACCAATCCTGGCCTATACAGCTCCAGCCTAGAGTCCATATCTAGTTTAACACAAGACAAAGTTTGAGTAGATTCAGAGGTATACCAGACTAATTCCAGAACCAAGATGTATGAGCTACGAGGAAAAGGCTATGGGAGCTAAACCTCACGTTCCTGGAAAACAGAAGCATAAGGGAAGACATGATCACCACCTACAAAATTCTCAGGTGAATTGACAGGGTGGAAAATGGCAAACTATTTAGCATGGGTGAAACATGAGCAAGAAGACACAGGTGGAAACTTAGTACCCAAATGAGCCACAGAGAAAGAAAAAACTAACTCTGCTAGTCTACCTGTGTATGAAGGTAGACTCCATACAGTTTCAAAAGTAGATCTGATAGAGCCCAGTAGGCTCCAGAATCTGTACACCAGTTGATAGACAGTTGAGAGGCGGGACCAAAGGACTAGAGCTCAACCCTGCAAGCACAACTAAGTGATACCTGCTTGATGGGGTTCTGGGAGTTTTTCTACTCCCCAAGCCTGACTTGTGAGAGTTCGGTCCACCAGGCTGTTGCTTGGAGCGGCCCGCAGGCCCACATACCCACCACAGCCCGGTTGGTCCGGCATTCCTTGAAGAAAACTATCTAGTTTTCTCTTGAAGCTGTCCACTGTTGTTCCGCAATATTTCGGCCCTCCGGTATTTTCCTTGTGTATATTATTTGATATCTCTCTCGACTTCTTTCTAGTGAGTACATTTGGAGGGCTTTGAGACGATCCCAATAATTTAGGTGCTTTATCGCGTCTATGTGTGCCGTATATGTTCTCTGTGTTCCCTCTATTTCAGCAATCTCTCCTGCTCTGAAGGGGGAAGTGAGTACTGAGCAGTACTCGAGACGTGACAACACAAGTGATTTGAAGAGTAAAACAATTGTGATGGGATCCCTGGATTTGAAAGTTCTTGTAATCCATTCTATTAAATTAAATTTAATTAAATTAACTTTTTTATTCAGAAAAAGTATGTTGTTGTTGTTGATTTAAAGGCGACGACGATCGTGGGATCGAATGCGCCCCGGCGTACCCGTGAAGGGTGAATCGCGAAGCCTGGAAGGGCGGAACGCCAAGCCAAATCGCGAAACGAGTGACGCCAATCACTAGAAACTAATATGCCATACGGCAAATAAACGCACAGACGGGCAGATGATTGGGGAGCCCCAGGAGTCCCTCAGGGTGACAAGCACCGGCCCCGCTCCACACAGAGAACACCAGGTAGCAAAACCAAAACTCTGCCCCCAACTAAAACATAAAAAGTCATCCAGTGTCCTCCGGCGGAGCAGAAGCCGGCCGCCCACCACGACTGAGGGCACACCAGGAGCCCACCGTCACCCCGCCAACCCCCGGCACCTCTCGGCCAAGCCGGCCCCCCCGACCACCGTCACCCCGCCGGGAGAACCAGCCAGAACACGCCAAAAAAACTCTATAAAAAAAACATACATAGATGAAGAGTTACAAACATAATGTTGAATTTATAGATAGAGGTAGTACATGCAATACCTAACGCCACTAATACACATAGCGTTTCGGGCAAGGTGTGGGTGGAAAAAACACTTATTTATTTTTATTTTATTTATATATATACAAGGTACATTGGGATTGTGAGGATACATAGCATAGTAATTACATTCTTGTTATTAATTCATTAAATAAATAAATAAATAAATAAATAAATAAATAAATAAATAAATAAATAAATTGTACAGCCACTAGTACGCGCAGCGTTTCGGGCAGGTCCTTAATCTAAGAAACTTATAAGTAGATAAATGCTTGCAAAATTTATAAAAATGATAAGTTACATAGCATGAAAAAAATAAAAGATGAGAGAAAAATTATAGGTATATTAAAGCACATAGGTAGCTCCGATTGATTGCAATGGCAGCTTGAATGGTAGTTTTAACAAAAATTAGTATGCACAATACAGCATGTGGCTAGCACATAAAAGAAGACAGCAATGAACACAATGATAAAGTTGTTTGGGTTAAGTACATAAAGATTGGGAGATTGGGTAACACTAGATACAGAGCAAAGTTGAAGCTCAGTGTAGGAAACTACAAAGATGAAATTAGGTACTTTTTGTTTTTGTTTTTAAATGAGGTAAAAGTTTGACAGCTTTTCAATTCACTAGACTGAACTGAAACTTAATAGTAATTGGGATTAAAGTATAAATTGTGTTGAAAAAAGGAATAAAAGAAAAGAAAAAAACCGGTGGGAACATGGCAGAAATCAGCAATTGTACAAGTTGGTCAATTAACTAACTGGTCAACAAACACCATTGTTTGAAATATAATTTTATATTATCTATCATTTTTCTAGCCAAGAGCTAGAAAAGAGCTTCTAGCCATTCTTCAAGCCAAGGCGAGGAAGCGCATGACAGAGCTCAGGCAAGATAACTGGGAAACTTTTGTTAACAGTCTCAACTCTCACACCCCCCTCAGCCAGGCATGGAAGGATATTAAAAGAATTAAAGGCGATAAGATCGGCCAAGTAGCACACCCTCACCCTCTACACAGAGCAAACGAGTTAGTCGATGCTTGGGCAACCACCTCTAGCTTCAATAATCTTCCCCCAGCCATACAGTTCAGATTAAATGCTAGTTACGGAGATCGAGAAAGGCTCGTTGACTTCATGCTCCACAAGGAAGATGAATGCAACGTGCCATTTACTGAGTTTGAATTACTCGCGGCCCTAAACAAAGGCAAAGCCACATCCCCCGGTGAAGATGGTATCACTTATGACATATTGCGTCTGCTCCCTTTAGTACCAGGGAATCCCCTGCTTGAGCTGTATAATATGAGCTATGTTACTGGGGAACTTCCTATCTCTTGGACCAACAGTATAATCATTCCAATTCCCAAGCCAAATCAAGAGAATGCTTTCCGCCCAATTTCCCTTACTAGCTGCATTTGCAAAACATTCGAGAGAATGGTCCTAAACCGTCTCCTCCATAGAATAAGAACCATGCTATCGCTCCAGATATATGGCTTCATGCATGGAAGGAGTGTGCATCATTGCATCACCACCTTTCTTACCCTGCACGCTGAAAAGTCATATACCACCTTCCTAGATCTTAAGTTTGCCTTTGATATTGCAAATAGACATGTTATCTTGAGTGAGCTTGCAAGAATGAATATTGGTGGTCGGCTTCTTTGTTGGATCAGGGGGTTACTTATCCAACAGGAAGTCATCTGTATTTTTCCAGGGGAATAGGAGTGTAACAAGAGATTTTGAACTAGGCACCCCGCAGGGTGGTGTCCTCAGTCCTACCTTATTTAATATCTTAATAAACACGCTGTTAAACTCTATACCGAGCAAACCCAACGTCCATATCATTAGCTATGCTGATGATATAATGCTACACACCACTGGGTATGCTGATGATATAATGCTACACACCACTGGGTATGCTCATGGTATAATGATACACACCACTGGGTATGCTCATGGTATAATGATACACACCACTGGGTATGCTGATGATATAATGCTACACACCACTGGGTATGCTAACACGCAGAACACTCTTAACTCTGTATTAGACTCATGTCAGGACCTAGGTTTAATTATCTCAGCAGAGAAAACAAAGATAAACAATCGGCGGCCACCCAAGCAGGGAGGAGCTGTTCGCAAGATGCAACTGTCTGATGGCTCCCAGCTACAATCCTTGACACACAGCACCGCTCCTGTGCCAGGTAAGTTCACTACGGGCTCACCATACCCCGTGATACTTGGAACTTGTTCCGAGTAGCTGAATATATAACAACAACAACAACTCTCAAGGCTCACACAGCACCGTTCCTGTGCCAGGTAAGTCCACTACGGGCTCACCATAGCCCGTGCTACTTGGAACTTGTTCCGAGTAGCTGAATATATAACAACAACAACAACTCTCAAGGCTCACACAGCAACGCTCCTGTGCCAGGTAAGTCCACTACGGGCTCACCATAGCCCGTGCTACTTGCCCCGCTCCTATGTCAGGTAAGTTACGGGCTCACCATAGCGCGTGCTACTTGGAACTTGTTCCGAGTAGCTGAATCTAAAACAACAACTCTCAAGGCTGTTGCAGGTTATCACTCAGGCTATGGTGCCAATGTCAGCATTGTCAAAATGATGTACCTTGCATACATCAGATCTTTAGTGGATTATGCTGTACCTCTGCTTGTTTTGATGCCTGAAAGCTTGGAGGGCTTGAAAAATTGCAGAACGAAGCCTTGAGGATAATCCTTGGGTGCCCTCGTACCACAAAGATACTTAATATGAGAAAGGAACTTAATATTCCGAGCGTTGTTGATCGTGTTACTAAAATTAACTGTCAAATTGGTATAGAAATGCTTAGGCTAACTCATTCTAACCCTTGCACAGAAGCCCTCCAGAATTTTTTTATTGAGGATCAGCATTGTTCCAAATGGATAACAAAAACTGGAACTCAACTCAGAATGTATCAGGTTCACAATTTGTACCAAGAGAGACAACAATGGCACTTTCCTGCACCGTGGGAGGTTACACCCTTTCCAATATTAATCCTCCCTTTCCACCCAAGAAGCAAATTAGAGATAAGCCCAAGCTTCGTCTTGAGGCAAAGTTCAACGCCTTAAGCCATATTGATGCTCTGTCCACAGAGCATTCTCTCTCTCAAATCATATACACTGATGGTTCCCTACACCGCCCCACGGGTGCAGCTGGAAGTGCAGTTGTTCTGACAATGGGCGATGGCTTGTACTTTGAGTGGGGAGTCCGTATAAACAATTGGGCCTCTACCCTTCAGACCGAACTATTTGCCTTGATCCTTGCACTGAAATGTGTACAAATCTCCAAACTTGATACATTAATTGTAAGTGACTCCTTATCATCCTTAAATGCTCTCAACTCTTTAAGACATAACTGTAACATGCTCGTGTCCGAAGCTAGACACAAATACAACAAAATTATTAAGGATGGTAACAGAGTCCATTTCATGTGGTCTCCATCTCATGTTGGCCTCCGAATGCATGATAGAGCTGATAAGTTAGCTAAAGAATCTGCCTTTAAAGGAGCCGTTGAGTGTAACCTTGGATTGTCAATGAGCAATCTGAGAGCAGCAGTATATCGAGAACTTCAACAAGATCTTGTAGATCTGAGGCAAAGTGAAATCGACACCAGTAATTCCATCATCATACTACCATGCAAGAGGAGCCACACATCAATGGTCCATCCAATAAAATCAGCAGACTTCTAGATGTTACTACTTCTCGGCTGAGACTCGGTTACAAGTATCTCTGGGAATTCTCATTATCTGCTGATGTAGACCTGACCAAATGTAAACTGTCAACAAAATTATTCGCACACCCTCCGTCACTATGTGATGGAGTGCGAAAAGATATGTGAATTCAGAGACAATTCTATAACCAATGTACCAACGATGTTTCAATATTTCATTCAAAATGATTTGCTATCAGAAATTTTAGCCAAATATCCCCAGTTTGCTAACTGTAGGTAGTAACTAAGTGATTGTAACGTATCCACCGCTGCCCACTGGATGGGGGGCGGTGTGCAGGACAAACATCAACTGTAACACTAGCTCTCCACATATGTCAGTTGCTTAATTTAGAACCTGTACTTGTGGTCGATCTCAAATTCATTGTTGATGTGACGACTTATACTGAATTTTGTTACTAGCTCATCAAGATTGTAACTTGTTTAGCTAAATGAACTCTGGGGTTCAGTCCCTGAGCCCATTATGTGTCTCTGTAATCCTTTCCACTACCGCCCACAAGATGGGTATGGGGTGCATAATAAATGAACTAAACTAAAAACTAACTTTTCTGGCTGATGCAATATTTGCTTGGTTACAAATACAAACAAATACAAATATTTATTCAGGTAAAGTACATACATACAAGGTGAGATACAAAACGTTGATGGATTTATAGATAGAGCTAGTACATACAATGACTAAAGCCACTAATATGCAAAGCGTTTCGGGCAGGAAAAACACTAAGACTAACACTTAATTAATACTAATTAAGATTAAAGTATAAATTGTGTTGAGAAAATAAAAAAATAAAAAAAATGGGGGGGGGGAACATGGCAGAAATAGCAAAAATACAATTTGGTCAACAAACAGCATTGTTTAAAATAGAAGACATGGGTTGATATTTTGGGGGTGAGGTAGGTTACATTGAGTTAATTAGGTAGTACTTAGTTTTTATCTTAAACTGGTTGGGAGAGGTACAGTCCTTAACATAATTGGGAAGGTCATTCCACATTCGAGGTCCCTTCATTTGTAAAGAATTTCTAGTTTGATTAAGTCGTACTCTTGGAATATCAAATAGGTATTTGTTTCTGGTGTGGTGCTCATGGGATCTGTTACAACCTTCTAAGAAGCTTTAAAGGTCAGGATTGACATTACAGTTCAACGTTTTATATAAATAAAATACACATGAGAGGATGTGCAGGGATTTAATATCTAACATATTCAGAGATTTGAGTAAGGGAACCGAGTGATGTCTGGAGCCTGAGTTAGATATTGTCCTAATAGCAGCTTTGTGTTGAGTAATTAGAGGAAGTAAATGATTTTGGGTAGTAGAGCCCCAAGCACAAATACCATAGTTGAGATATGGATAGATGAGAGAGTAATAGAGTGTCACCAGGGCAGGGCGGGGTACATAATATCTGATCTTAGAAAGAATGCCAACAGTTTTTGAAACTTTTTTTGATATATTTAGAATGTCCCTGGAAATTCCGCTTGCGGACAATGAGAACGCCAAGGAATTTGCCATCTACTTTGTTACAAATTTGGGTATTGTTAATCCTGAGATTTATTTAATTTGAGGATTTATTGCCAAAAGTTTTATAGAAAAGTTTATGGAAAGTTTTGTCAATATTAAGGGTGGGTTTGTTGACAGTTAGCCAGTGATGGACCTTATTTAGCTCAGTATTCACTGTGACATCTAGAGCAAGGGGGTTAGGACTGGAGTAAATGAAGGTCGTGTCGTCAGCTAATAGAATTGGTTTGAGATGTTGGGAGGCATTTGGAAGGTCATTAATGTAGATAAGAAAGAGGAGAGGGCTAAGTATGCTGCCCTGAGGAACACCAATGCTGATGGGTAGGGTGGGAGAAATTGAATTATTCACAGAAACATACTGGAGCCTGTCAGTAAGGTAATACTTAATGCACTGCAGGGAGTGACCTCTGACTCCATAATGTTGTAATTTAAGAAGGTTTTAGTGGTTAACAGTGTCAAAAGCCTTACGCAGGTCTACAAATAACCCAACAGGGAACTCATTTTTATCAAGAGCTGCATGAATCAAGTTAATCATACTAATAAGTGCGTCGTTAGTGCTTTTTTGGGGTCTGAAGCCATATTGACAAAGAGCTAAGAATATTGAGTTTGACTAGATAAGAGTAAAGCTGCTTACAGATTAGTTTTTCAAATATTTTTGACAAGTTTAGCAGAATTGATATAGGTCTGAAGTTGTTAACATCAGTGGGATCACCACATTTGTGGACAGGGGTTACTCTCGTTTTTTTAGAATATCTGGAAAGGTTTGGAGTTCAAGTGACTTGTTGAAGAGCAATGCAATGGCAAGAGCTAAAAATCTGGAGGCTTTTTTTGTAAATAGGAGTTGGTATCTCCTCAAGGGCACTAGACTTCGTTTTAAGGGAAAGGATTATGTCAGTAACATCAGTGGAATTAGTAGGCATTAGGTACAGAGACTGTGGATAGTTACCTGTAAGATAGTCCTGAATATTAGTACTGGAAGATGGAATATCATTTGCAAGGGATGACCCAATGGAAGAGAAGAACCAATTGAACTCAAGAACAGAGTCAGAGGCTGAAAGCAGACCATCATTATTTGACAGGAGTATTGGTTTGTTATTTAAAATCTTCTTTGATCCCAATATTTGAAAAATTGTGCTCCATGTTTTCTTAATATTGCCCTTTGTGTGGGTACATTTATCTTCGTAGTATTTAATTTTGGCTCCTAATTATTTTAGATAGCAATGATGAGTAATTCTTTGAAAATTCTTTGAAGACGATTCCTAACCTATACTTCTTCTCAAGGTCATGTTTTTTATTAATGGATTTAAGTATTCCCTTTGTAAGCCAAGGATTGTTTAGCCTTTTAGTTTTGACTTGTTTCGTTAGCATAGGAAAGTGCATGGGTGTTATAAAGGCTGACACTTTTTTTAATAAATTAATTATCGCAGGGGACTTTAATATTGACCCCTGCGAGCCTGAACACCCTACTGCTGTTAGCTTCCTCAACTGTATGAATTCCTGCTTCCTCATACCCTTAATCACTAGACCTACTAGAATCACTGATAGTACTGCCACGACTCTAGATCACATCTGGACCAACATAACCTCTCCGCTTACTTCAGGTATAATCACCGATAGCACTACAGACCATTACCCCACATTTCTCTTAATTAACATTAACAAATCACCTCTAGAGACAAGGGAGTTAAGCTTTAGGCTGCACAATGAAACTGCTATAGGCAATTTTATAGCTGCTGTTGATAATGTCAACTGGGAGTCCGAGTTAGGTAACATAGGGGACATCAACCTAGCAGTGCAATCTTTTCTTCAAAAAACTCTCAGCCTTTATAACACCCACTGTCCTATGGTAACGAAACAAGTCACAACCAAAAGGCTTAATAATCCTTGGCTTACAAAGGGAATACTTAAATCCATTAATAAAAAACATGACCTTGAGAAGAAGTATAGGTTAGGAATTGTCTCCAAAGAATTCTCAAAGAATTATTCGTTAGTGCTATCTAAGATAATTAGACGAGCCAAAACTAAATACTACGAAGATAAATTTACCCAAATAAAGAGTAACATTAAAAAAATTTGGAGCACAATTTCACAAATATTGGGATCAAAGATTTTAAATAACAAACCAACACTCCTGTCCAATAACGATGGTCAGCTTTCAGCCTCTGATTCTGCTATTGAGTTCAATAGGTTCTTCTCTTCCATTGGGTCATCCCTTGCAAATGATATTCCATCTTCCAGTACTGATGTTAAGGACTATTTTACAGGTAACTATCCACAGTCTCTGTACCTAAAGCCTGCTAATTCCACTGACGTCAATGAGATAATCCTTTCCCTTAAAACCAAGTCTAGTGCCCTTGAAAAGATACCAACTTTAATTTACAAAAAAGCCTCCAGATCTTTAGCCCCTGCTATTGCATTGCTCTTCAACAAGTCACTTGAACTCCAAACCTTTCCAGATATTCTTAAAAAAGCGAGAGTAACCCCTGTCCACAAATGTGGTGATCTCACAGATGTTAACAACTACAGACCTATATCAATCCTGCCTAACTTGTCAAAAATATTTGAAAAACTAATCTACAAGCAGTTTTACTCTTATCTAGCCAAACACAATATACTTAGCTCTTGTCAATATGGCTTCAGACCCAAAAAAACACTAACGAAGCACTTATTAGTATGATTAACTTGATTCATGCAGCTCTTGATAAAAATGAGTTCCCTGTTGGGTTATTTGTGGACCTGTGTAAGGCTTTTGACACTGTCAACCACCAAAACCTTCTTCTTAAATTATATCATTATGGAGTCAGAGGACACTCCCTACAATACCTCAATTCTTACCTTACTGACAGGCTCCAGTATGTTTCTGTGAATAATTCAATTTCTCCCACCCTACCCATCAACATTGGTGTTCCTCAGGGCAGCGTACTTGGCCCTCTCCTCTTTCTCATCTACATTAATGACCTTCCAAATGCCTCCCAACACCTCAAACCAATTTTATTTGCTGACGACACAACCTTCATTTACTCCAGTCCTGACCCCCTTGCTCTAAACGCCACAGTAAATACTTAGCTAAATAAAGTCCATCTTTGGCTAACTGCCGACAAACTCACCCTTAACATTGACAAAACTTTCTATATTCTGTTTGGCAATAAATCCTCTAATCAAATAAATCTCAGAATAAACAATACCCAAATTTGTAACAAAATAGATGGCAAATTCCTTGGCGTTCTCATTGACCACAAGCTGAATTTCCAGGGACACATTCTAAATATATAAAAAAAAAGTTTGAAAAACTGTTGGCATTCTTTTTAAGATCAGATATTATGTACCCCGCCCTGCCCTGGTGGCTCTCTATTACTCCCTCATCTATCCATATCTCAACTATGGTATTTGTGCTTGGGGTTCTACTACCCAAAATCATTTACGTCCTCTAATTACTCAACACAAAGCTGCTATTAGGACAATATCCAACTCTAGCCCCAGACATCACTCGGTACCCCTACTCAAATCTCTGAATATGTTAGACATAAAGTCACTGCACATTCTCTCATGTGTATTATACATATATAAAAAGCTGAACTGTAATGCCAATCCTGACCTCAAAAGCTTCATTGAAGGTTGTAACAGAACCCATGAGCACCACACCAGAAACAAATACAGTTTTGATATTCCAAGAGAACGACTTAATCAAACTAGAAATGCTCTACAAATCAAGAGACCCAGAATGTGGAATGACCTTCCCAACCATGTTAAAGACTGTACCTCTCTCAACCAATTTAAGATAAAAACGAAGCACTACCTAATAAATTCCCTGTAACCTACCTTACCCCTCAATTGTCAACCCATGTCTGTTTTTTTTAAACACCGCTGTTTGTCGACCTAATTATATTTGTGCTGCTTTTTCAGCCATGTTCCCAATTTCTTATTTTTATTTTTATTTGTTTTCAACACATTTTATACTTTAAACTCAATTAGTATTAAGTTTCAGTCTTTAATGTTTTTCCTGCCCGAAACGCTTTGCGAAATAGTGGCTTTAGACATTGTATGTACTAGCTCTATCTATAAACCTATCAATTTTTGCAAAAATCTCTTGTATGTATGTACCTTACCTGAATAAACATTTATTTATTATTATTTATTATTTATTATGAGGGTAACGATGCTGCCTTGACTGTGGGAGCAGTCTACAGGGTTCCTAACACTGATGTGACTGAATTTAACTCTAACCTTAGAAATCTTATATTAGAGAACCGACAGAACAAAAACCACTTAATTATTTCTGGGGACTTTAACATTGACCTCTGCGAGCCTGATAACCCTCCTGCTGTTAGTTTCCTCAACGGTATGAATTCCTGCTTCTTCATACCCTTAATCACTAGACCTACTAGAATCACTGATAGTACTGCCACGGTTCTTGATCACATCTGAACCAACATAACCTCTCCACTTAATTCAGGGATAATCATCGATAGCACTACAGACTATTACCCCACATTTCTCATAATCAACATTAACAAACCACCTCTAGAAACAAGGGACATAAGCTTTAGGCTGCACAATGAAACTGCTATAGGCAATTTGATAGCTGCTGCTGATAATATCAACTTGGAATCAAAATTAGGGAACATACGGGACATCAACCTAGCAGTGTAATCATTTCTTCAAAAAACTCTCAGCCTTTATAACACCCCACTGTCCTATGCTAACAATACAAGTCACAGCTAAAAGGCTAAACAATCCTTGGCTTACAAAGGGAATACTTAAATCCATTAATAAAAAATATGACCTTGAGAAGAAGTATAGGTTAGGAATCGTCTTCAAAGAATTTTCAAAGAATTACTCATCATT
>NC_091190.1:944593-1069885 GCF_040958095.1 Procambarus clarkii
GAGTGGACACACCGCCATAGTGACAGTATTGGGCAGCGTCACTCATCCTGTGAGTGGACACACCGCCATAGTGACAGTATTGGGCAGCACCACTCATCCTGTGAGTGAACACACCACCATAGTGACAGTATTGGGCAGCACCACTCATCCTGTGAGTGGACACACCGCCATAGTGACAGTATTGGGCAGCGCCACTCATCCTATGAGTGGACACACCGCCATAGTGACAGTATTGGGCAGCGCCACTCATCCTGTGAGTGAACACACCGCCATAGTGACAGTATTGGGCAGCGCCACTCATCCTGTGAGTGGACATACCGCCATAGTGACAGTATTGGGCAGCGTCACTCATCCTGTGAGTGGACACACCGCCATAGTGACAGTATTGGGCAGCGCCACTCATCCTATGAGTGGACACACCGCCATAGTGACAGTATTGGGCAGCGCCACTCATCCTGTGAGTGGACACACCGCCATAGTGACAGTATTGGGCAGCGTCACTCATCCTGTGAGTGGACACACCGCCATAGTGACAGTATTGGGCAGCGTCACTCATCCTGTGAGTGGACACACCGCCATAGTGACAGTATTGGGCAGCGTCACTCATCCTGTGAGTGGACACACCGCCATAGTGACAGTATTGGGCAGCACCACTTATCCTGTGAGTGGACACACCGCCATAGTGACAGTATTGGGCAGCGCCACTCATCCTGTGAGTGGACACACCGCCATAGTGACAGTATTGGGCAGCGCCACTCATCCTGTGAGTGGACACACCGCCATAGTGACAGTATTGGGCAGCACCACTCATCCTGTGAGTGGACACACCGCCATAGTGACAGTATTGGGCAGCGTCACTCATCCTGTGAGTGGACACACCGCCACAGTGACAGTATTGGGCAGCGTCACTCATCCTGTGAGTCAACACACCGCCATAGTGACAGTATTGGGCAGCGCCACTCATCCTGTGAGTGGACACACCGCCATAGTGACAGTATTGGGCAGCGCCACTCATCCTGTGAGTGGACACACCGCCATAGTGACAGTATTGGGCAGCGCCACTCATCCTGTGAGTGGACACACCGCCATAGTGACAGTATTGGGCAGCGCCACTCATCCTGTGAGTGGACACACACAGTTATATGCCAGAAAAGAACTTAGGAAACATTATAATAATGGTTCACTTAAGAGTACTGGATCAACCGCATGACCCAGACGGGTAAACGGTGATGGAATATTTAACATTACCGTAATATCCGGAGTGGTGTCGCCTGTGTCTTCACTCTCCATGTGAGCACTGAGTCCCGCCTCGAGGACCACCAGCGTGTGTGAAGAGTCCAGAGTACAAGATACTCTAAGCTGAAGAAGCAACAACGTCCTGCCTAAAACGTGGCCTGCCGGCTACTGCAGGCTTGCCAGATCCAAATTGCTAAAAGTAGCGAGCTGACGGTCAAAAAGTAGCGAATTTGCAAGTAGAGTAGCCCAATTTTTTGTTTAGTCAAATCGAATCAAATCAAATGTTTATTCGGGTAAAAGTACATACATACAAGATGAGTTACAAACATAATGTTAGATTTCTAGATAGCGACAGTACATACAGACAGACGATATTCAAATTTAGTAAGTTTATCTTCCTTCTTCGATAGAACAGACTGCTGATGACTTACCTCCGATATATTTTGTCTGTGTTTTAATGTTTCACTGTGTTTCTTTAAACCACTTCTATGAGCTCTTATCTCAGTTCTACAAACTTTACAATATGCCTTATTTCCATCTTCTTTCACTTCAGCCAACCATTTTTCAAACACGGGATCCTTAAGCCAGGATATCTTTTTTTGAGATATATACAAGAGTTGTTACATTCTTGTACAGCCACTAGTACGCATCGCATAGCGTTTCGGGCAAGTCCTTAATCCTATGGTCCCTGGAATACGATCCCCCGCCGCGAAGAATCGTTGTTACATCCAAGTACACATTTTACTGTTGAGTTAAACAGAGGCTACAGTTAAGGAATTGCGCCCAGTAAATCCTCCCCGGCAAGGATACGAACCCATGACATAGCGCTCGCGGAACG
This sequence comes from Procambarus clarkii, assembly GCF_040958095.1. Classification (NCBI taxonomy): domain Eukaryota; kingdom Metazoa; phylum Arthropoda; class Malacostraca; order Decapoda; family Cambaridae; genus Procambarus; species Procambarus clarkii. The sequence continues at coordinate 946,668 of NC_091190.1, forward strand.
CCAGGCGAGTGTCTTACCACTACACCACGGAGACTGCTAAACGGTGATGTAGCCCAATCTAAAACGCTTTCTGGTATTTAGACCACTTCCCCATTTTACACTTCTTTATCTTAACACTTAAGCAAATTCTAAAAGTAACTTCTTTTCTATATGCGGTAACTTGTGTCGAACTATCCTTCTGGAGGCCAGAGGGGCTCTGAAAAGTAGCACAATTCGCTACTTGTAGCCCAATCTGGCATCCCTGGGCTACTGCTTCCCGAACTCACTATTAACCTGCTTTAACTATGCTCTTATTTAACTCGTATTTACCTCAGGTCTCTCAACACGCATTAGGAATATATACATATATATATATATATATATATATATATATATATATATATATATATATATATATATATATATATATATATATATATATATATATATATATATATATCAATTAGTGGTTCTTGACTATAAGGCTGCTCACTAGGCCTACACATGCCTGAGAGGCCTACAATACTTTCACTCTCCCAATTATATGTGAACTGCCATTTACCGATAAAGTTTTGGACTGATTGAAAATGCATCTTAGAAACAGATAAATTATACGAAAGACTGAATGATCAGTCTAATGGAATGTAATGCTCTTTAAAACCAACGACCACTAATGTGGAAAACACTGGTATAAAATGTAAATAACGTGAATGTACAATTCAAACCTACATAGAGCTAGGCTATGAATATACCATAATATCGCTGGTGTTATATGTTATTAATATCTGCCGCTTCCAGTAGATATATGACTGTACTTGATCAATGGAGCTGTTAGTGTACTTAGAAGGTACAGAAGTAGTTTATTATATAACAAGCTCTAAAAGTCATTGACAATTCATAATTTCATTTTGATGGCTAGGCTAGTGACCGTTACTGTTGTGTGAATACTTAATGAAGGTCACTTTTAGTCCTATTTAACGTGGGAAGTGAATATACTTCAGCTTATGAGGACCTGCTTACAAAAGGTGATAATTTGATGGTCTGAGAACAGTTAGATTTAAATTCAATCTTTCATAGCCTAGAAGAGTGAAATATTTTCAAAATCAAGAGAATACTTTTTAATTTTTCCTATTACCTTTACAATTCGTTATAAAGGGAAAAGGAATATATAAGGAGAGAAAAATGCATTTGAAAAAGAATTATTCATATACAAAAATTAGGATTGATTAGGTGCACACTCCTGGTCTATGGTAGTTCAGAGTAGTTTTGGTCGTATTATTGAACAGACAATCACTGGAGCTTAATTAGGTTGTTCAGCGTTGACCTGACCTCGTTGTGACCTAAACCCGATGTCAGGTGAAGATATATTTCTTTCTTTAGGAAGTCCTTAGAGTTTGTGTCATAGGCTGTTTGTGCCTTATTCTTAACTTATGCTCCTGATCATGTGAACAGGTTTGGGTTCAGAACTATAGCATGACAAACCGTCCGAAGATCACTAAACATATACAAGTCAGTCTGCATCTGTTGTTTAGGGAAAAAGAAACTCTCTGCATTACTTCTGGCCACACTACAAAATGAAATCCTTGTCAACTGTCATCAAACACTCTGGGGTCACATTGATCATGAAATATTGCAGTAGATGGATTGCAAAGTAACCAGGACCAAAATACACTCTTCAATATACATTGAAGCAAGGCCAGAGTAGTAACAGAACTCTAAAATTCATCAACAGGTAAAAACAGGTAACAGTACTGCCATACACTCTTAAACCAGTTGACTGATAAACGAATAGCAGGAAAAACCAAACAAAATACAACAGGATGCATTTATTTAGTCCTTGTAAGGCCGTAAAAAAGCCTCTCGCACATAAATACTTCATACAGCCTAAAGTTTTCTTTCCACAAATACAAGAGTCATCCTCGATAGTTCACAGTCGCTCGCGTCTACAACCACTCCATAAACCTACAATGTTAATCTTCCATCAGGAATACATTCTTGTAGAGCTGCCACACTTGCAGTAGCTGCTCATGAAGGGACCATAATGATTTACATACAATGATGGGACGCCACATTCGTAACTCGGAGTTACGGGTTCCATCACAACGGGTTCCATCACAACGGGTTCCATCACAATGGGTTCCATCACAACGGGTTCCATCACAACGGGTTCCATCACAATGGGTTCCATAACAACGGGTTCCATCACAACGGGTTCCATCACAATGGGTTCCATCACAACGGGTTCCATCACAACGGGTTCCATCACAACGGGTTCCATCACAACGGGTTCCATCACAACGGGTTCCATCACAACGGGTTCCATCACAACGGGTTCCATCACAATGGGTTCCATCACAACGGGTTCCATCACAACGGGTTCCATCACAACGGGATCCATCACAACGGGTTCCATCACAATGGGTTCCATCACAACGGGTTCCATCACAACGGGTTCCATCACAATGGGTTCCATCACAACGGGTTCCATCACAACGGGTTCCATCACAATGGGTTCCATCACAACGGGTTCCATCACAACGGGTTCCATCACAATGGGTTCCATCACAACGGGTTCCATCACAACGGGTTCCATCACAACGGGTTCCATCACAATGGGTTCCATCACAACGGGTTCCATCACAATGGGTTCCATCACAACGGGTTCCATCACAACGGGTTCCATCACAATGGGTTCCATCACAACAGGTTCCATCACAACGGGTTCCATCACAATGGGTTCCATCACAACGGGTTCCATCACAACGGGTTCCATCACAACGGGTTCCATCACAATGGGTTCCATCACAACGGGTTCCATCACAACGGGTTCCATCACAATGGGTTCCATCACAACGGGTTCTATCACAACGGGTTCCATCACAACGGGTTCCATCACAACGGGTTCCATCACAATGGGTTCCATCACAACAGGTTCCATCACAACGGGTTCCATCACAACGGGTTCCATCACAACGGGTTCCATCACAACGGGTTCCATCACAACGGGTTCCATCACAACGGGTTCCATCACAATGGGTTCCATCACAACGGGTTCCATCACAACGGGTTCCATCACAATGGGTTCCATCACAACGGGTTCTATCACAACGGGTTCCATCACAACGGGTTTCATCACAATGGGTTCCATCACAACGGGTTCCATCACAACGGGTTCCATCACAATGGGTTCCATCACAACAGGTTCCATCACAACGGGTTCCATCACAATGGGTTCCATCACAACGGGTTCCATCACAACGGGTTCCATCACAACGGGTTCCATCACAATGGGTTCCATCACAACGGGTTCCATCACAACGGGTTCCATCACAATGGGTTCCATCACAACAGGTTCCATCACAACGGGTTCCATCACAACGGGTTCCATCACAACGGGTTCCATCACAATGGGTTCCATCACAACAGGTTCCATCACAACGGGTTCCATCACAACGGGTTCCATCACAACGGGTTCCATCACAACGGGTTCCATCACAACGGGTTCCATCACAATGGGTTCCATCACAACGGGTTCCATCACAACGGGTTCCATCACAATGGGTTCCATCACAACGGGTTCTATCACAACGGGTTCCATCACAACGGGTTCCATCACAACAGGTTCCATCACAACGGGTTCCATCACAACGGGTTCCATCACAACGGGTTCCATCACAACGGGTTCCATCACAACGGGTTCCATCACAACGGGTTCCATCACAACGGGTTCCATCACAACGGGTTCCATCACAACGGGTTCCATCACAATGGGTTCCAACGGGTTTCTTTAGTGAGGTGGTTTAGGAGAAGAGTGAGTTGGTTTAGGAGAGGAGTGAGGTGGTTTAGGTGAGGAGTGAGGTGGTTTAGGTGAGGAGTGAGGTGGTTTAGGTGAGGAGTGAGGTGGTTTAGGTGAGGAGTGAGGTGCTTTAGGAGACCAGTGAGGTGGTTTAGGTGAGGAGTGAGGTGGTTTAGGTGAGGAGTGAGCTAGGTGGTTTAGGTGAGGAGTGAGGTGCTTTAGGAGAGGAGTGAGGTGGTTTAGGTGAGGAGTGAGGTGGTTTAGGTGAGGAGTGAGGTGGTTTAGGTGAGGAGTGAGGTGGTTTAGGTGAGGAGTGAGGTGGTTTAGGTGAGGAGTGAGGTGGTTTAGGTGAGGAGTGAGGTGGTTTAGGAGAGGAGTGAGGTGGTTTAGGTGAGGAGTGAGGTGGTTTAGGTGAGGAGTGAGGTGCTTTAGGAGAGGAGTGAGGTGGTTTAGGTGAGGAGTGAGGTGGTTTAGGTGAGGAGTGAGGTGGTTTAGGTGAGGAGTGAGGTGGTTTAGGTGAGGAGTGAGGTGCTTTACGTGAGGAGTGAGGTGGTTTAGGTGAGGAGTGAGGTGGTTTAGGTGAGGAGTGAGGTGGTTTAGGTGAGGAGTGAGGTGGTTTAGGTGAGGAGTGAGGTGGTTTAGGAGAGGAGTGAGGTGGTTTAGGAGAGGAGTGAGGTGGTTTAGGTGAGGAGTGAGGTGGTTTAGGTGAGGAGTGAGGTGCTTTAGGAGAGGAGTGAGGTGGTTTAGGTGAGGAGTGAGGTGCTTTAGGAGAGGAGTGAGGTGGTTTAGGTGAGGAGTGAGGTGGTTTATTGAGAGGAGTGAGGTGGTTTAGGTGAGGAGTGAGGTGGTTTATTGAGAGGAGTGAGGTGGTTTAGGTGAGGAGTGAGGTGGTTTATTGAGAGGAGTGAGGTGGTTTGCGTATATTCCAAACAAACTACGCTGTACTTGTGTACAGGAGGAAATGTATATGTTTATCTCTCAGAATGTTCGGTAATATGTTTATTGCTTGTGATGTGTGTCTATGTATGTATTAACACGATGTACTGAACGGGGTGAGAATAGCTTGAGTTACCCTCATCCCTTTGTGTGTATTTTACCTCAATAAACTTATTTCAATATCAATTTCAACTACGCATCAAGCCTAACGCACTCAGTCTGTAGTAGCCTAGTGCACACAAACACTTATATGTTGCATTACATTAAATCTGTACACTGTAAATACCTATCGCTCTATGATTAACACCACATAATGGTAGTTACAATATAGTGAAAATACAACTAAATATGTCTAGACGAAAAAAAAGTGCTATGATAAAGAAAATGCAAAACCTAAATCGGAACCAATAAAAGGTCAGTAGATGGTGGTAATGACTAGAACACCTTGTTCGGACCAGGAAGCTGGGATCCCTCTCACACACACCCACACCCACACCCACACCCACACCCACACACACACACACACACACACACACCCACACACACACACCCACACACACACACACACACACACCCACACACACACACACACACACACACACACACACACACACACACACACACACACACACACACCCACACACACACACCCACACCCACACCCACACACACACACACACACACACACACACACACACCCACACCCACACCCACACCCACACACACACCCACACCCACACACACACACACACACCCACACACACACACACACACACACACACACACACACACACACACCACACACCCACACCCACTAATCAAAACTAAATGGGTAGAACACCTGGAGCGAAATGATATAATATCAGACAGACAGTATGGTTTTCGATCAGGAAGATCCTGTGTATCGAATTTACTCAGTTTCTATGATCGGGCCACAGAGATATTACAGGAAAGAGATGGCTGGGTTGACTGCATCTATCTGGACCTAAAAAAGGCTTTCGACAGAGTTCCACATAAGAGGTTGTTCTGGAAACTGGAAAATATTGGAGGGGTGACAGGTAAGCTTCTATCATGGATGAAAAATTTTCTGACTGATAGAAAAATGAGGGCAGTAATCAGAGGCAATGTATCGGAATGGAGAAATGTCACAAGTGGAGTACCACAGGGTTCAGTTCTTGCACCAGTGATGTTTATTGTGTACATAAATGATCTACCAGTTGGTATACAGAATTATATGAACATGTTTGCTGATGATGCTAAGATAATAGGAAGGATAAGAAATTTAGATGATTGTCATGCCCTTCAAGAAGACCTGGACAAAATAAGTATATGGAGCACCACTTGGCAAATGGAATTTAATGTTAATAAATGTCATGTTATGGAATGTGGAATAGGAGAACATAGACCCCACACAACCTATATATTATGTGAGAAATCTTTAAAGAATTCTGATAAAGAAAGAGATCTAGGAGTGGTTCTAGATAGAAAACTATCACCTGAGGACCACATTAAGAATATTGTGCAAGGAGCCTATGCAATGCTTTCTAACTTCAGAATTGCATTTAAATACATGGATGGCGATATACTAAAGAAATTGTTCATGACTTTTGTTAGGCCAAAGCTAGAATATGCAGCTGTTGTGTGGTGCCCATATCTTAAGAAGCACATCAACAAACTGGAAAAGGTGCAAAGACATGCTACTAAGTGGCTCCCAGAACTGAAGGGCAAGAGCTACGAGGAGAGGTTAGAAGCATTAAATATGCCAAAACTAGAAGACAGAAGAAAAAGAGGTGATATGATCACTACATACAAAATAGTAACAGGAATTGATAAAATCGACAGGGAAGACTTCCTGAGACCTGGAACTTCAAGAACAAGAGGCCATAGATTTAAACTAGCTAAACACAGATGCCGAAGAAATATAAGAAAATTCACCTTCGCAAATAGAGTGGTAGACGGTTGGAACAAGTTAAGTGAGAAGGTGGTGGAGGCCAAGACCGTCAGTAGTTTCAAAGCGTTATATGACAAAGAGTGCTGGGAAGACGGGACACCACGAGTGTAGCTCTCATCCTGTAACTACACTTAGGTAATTACACTTAGGTAATTACACACACACACACACACACACACACACACATACACCCCCCCCTCCCCCCCCCCCACACACACACACACACACACACACACACACACACACACACAAATCAAGGAACTAGTGAAAGAACATAAGGCGTGGAAAGTGAAGTGTGGTGACTTTGAAGAAATAAACAAGAAAATAGACTCATATGGTGAACAACTCCAAGCAAGCCTAAGGGCTAACATAGAGTTAGGTAAGGATCTCCAACTGGAAACTTCACTGACAACTCACATAGAGGAGGTGAATAAAGAACTAGAAAAGTATAAAGAAGAAATAAAAGCGACATATGCTCAAGTTGTAAAAGAGAAAGAGACTATCAAAGAAGTGTGTTCGGAAGTCAAGACCAGAAATGACCAACAAGCAGCAGAAATTAGGCAAGCAATTAGGAAAGAACTGGTTACCAACAGTAAACTGGTACAAAACACTGCAGATAGAACTAAGTCCATAATCATTTTTGGATGTTTAGAGAAGGAAATCTCATCTAGGGTGGACCGAGCGGCAGAAGAGATGAAAATCATAGAGAAAATAGTAGGTTTAGGAGAAGGCTCAAAGGAAAATGTCAGTGATTTTAGAAGAATAGGAAAATATGAGAAAGAAAAGAACCGCCCCTTGAGGGTGACGTTTAATGTAGTGAAAAACATGATGGAAGTGCTAAGAAATGCCAGGAAACTGCAGAGTGATGAGGTTGGCAAATCTTGGTCAATAAGACAAGACCTCTCCAAGGAAGACAGAGAAAAGCTGAAAATGAACCTAATTGAGGCAAAACGTCTAAATGGGGATAGAAATGAAGAAGACAGAAATTCTTTTTTTACAAAGTGACAGGGACTGGAAAGCTTGTGAAATGGTACATAAAAACAAAGCAACAAGATCAGTAGTGGAAGGGGGAGTAAAGAGCAAAGGAAAAGGGAACATGTTCCTGAAAATTGTATATACCAACATAGATGGAGTGAGGTCAAAAACTTTGGAGTTGCAAGATATAATCCAGCTTAGGGTCCCAGATATTGTTGCATTATCAGAGACGAAACTTGAAGGAAATATAATAAATGAAGTCATATTCCCAAGAGGCTACTCAGTTTGGAGACGTGACAGGAAAACTAGGAAGGGAGGAGGAGTGGCTGTACTGGTGAAAAAACACCTGAAGGTAAAAGAGTTAATATTTGAAAACCCTCAAGATATTGACATAATGGCATTGCAGGTCTGGAATCAGGATGATAAGCTGATAATTGTAAATACCTACAGCCCACCAGCAAGCAACACTTGGACAAAGGAAGAACTGGATGACAAACGAGAGGGCCTCATAATGGCCATGAGAGATATTATTGTACAAGCAGATAAAGATAAATCACGACTGTTGATACTGGGGGACTTCAACTTTAGAGCAATAGACTGGGAGGCCTATGAAGCAAGAACGGAGGACTTTTGGACATGCAGATTTGTGAACCTCATTCTGGAGACATTCTTGTATCAACACATAAAGCAAGCCACAAGAATGAGGGAAGGAGATGTACCGTCAGTACTGGATCTAGTATTCACCAGGAAAGAAGAAGAGATTTTTGACATCCAGTACCTTCCTCCCTTGGGAAAGAGTGATCACGTCCTGTTAGACATTAAATATGCTTTAAGATATCATCTAGAAGAAAATGGGGACATTGAAACAGTTGATAAACTCGATTTAAGGAAAGGCAACTATGGGGAACTTCGAAATTTTTTTAATGAGTGTAATTGGACAGAATTGTTGCTACGTAGGGAAGTAAATGAAATGTATGCCAAATTTTTAAAACTATACGAGGAAGGCACACAAACATTCATACCAAAACAGAGATGCAGGGCCAGAAAACAGGATTGGTTCGACAGAAATTGTGAGAGGGCAAGAGACCAAAAGACACAAAAATGGAATCAGTATAGGAAGAGGCCAAACCCCCAAACATACCAGCGATACAAACATGCGAGAAACAACTATACAGCAGTAAGGAGAGAGGCAGAAAGAAATTTTGAAAAAGGGATAGCAGATAAATGTAAAACAGAACCGGGCCTATTCTTCAAATTCATAAACAAGAAATTGCAGGTAAAGGATAATATCCAGAGGTTGAAAATGGGAAACAGATTCACGGAAAATGAAAAGGAAATGTGTGAAACATTAAATGAAAAGTTCCAAAGTGTGTTTGTACAAAATGAAATCTTCAGAGAACCAGACACAATAAGAATTCCAGAGAACAACATAGAGCGGATAGAGGTGTCTAGAGATGAAGTGGAAAATATGCTAAAGGAGCTCGGGAAGAACAAAGCAGCTGGCCCAGATGGCGTTTCACCATGGGTTCTGAGAGAATGTGCATCTGAGCTCAGCATTCCACTTCACCTGATCTTTCAGGCATCCCTGTGTACAGGAATCGTAGCAGACGTGTGGAAACAGGCTAACATAGTTCCAATCTACAAAAGTGGCAGCAGGGAAGACCCCCTCAATTATAGACCTGTATCATTGACAAGTGTAATAGTGAAAGTATTGGAAAAGCTAATCAAAACTAAATGGGTAGAACACCTGGAGAGAAATGATATAATATCAGACAGACAGTATGGTTTTCGATCTGGAAGATCCTGTGTATCGAATTTACTCAGTTTCTATGATCGAGCCACAGAGATATTACAGGAAAGAGATGGTTGGGTTGACTGCATCTATCTGGACCTAAAAAAGGCTTTCGACAGAGTTCCACATAAGAGGTTGTTCTGGAAACTGGAAAATATTGGAGGGGTGACAGGTAAGCTTCTATCATGGATGAAAAATTTTCTGACTGATAGAAAAATGAGGGCAGTAATCAGAGGCAATGTATCGGAATGGAGAAATGTCACAAGTGGAGTACCACAGGGTTCAGTTCTTGCACCAGTGATGTTTATTGTGTACATAAATGATCTACCAGTTGGTATACAGAATTATATGAACATGTTTGCTGATGATGCTAAGATAATAGGAAGGATAAGAAATTTAGATGATTGTCATGCCCTTCAAGAAGACCTGGACAAAATAAGTATATGGAGCACCACCTGGCAAATGGAATTTAATGTTAATAAATGTCATGTTATGGAATGTGGAATAGGAGAACATAGACCCCATACAACCTATATATTATGTGAGAAATCTTTAAAGAATTCTGATAAAGAAAGAGATCTAGGAGTGGTTCTAGATAGAAAACTATCACCTGAGGACCACATAAAGAATATTGTGCAAGGAGCCTATGCTATGCTTTCTAACTTCAGAATTGCATTTAAATACATGGATGGCGATATACTAAAGAAATTGTTCATGACTTTTGTTAGGCCAAAGCTAGAATATGCAGCTGTTGTGTGGTGCCCATATCTTAAGAAGCACATCAACAAACTGGAAAAGGTGCAAAGACATGCTACTAAGTGGCTCCCAGAACTGAAGGGCAAGAGCTACGAGGAGAGGTTGGAAGCATTAAACATGCCAAAACTAGAAGACAGAAGAAAAAGAGGTGATATGATCACTACATACAAAATAGTAACAGGAATTGATAAAATCGACAGGGAAGATTTCCTGAGACCTGGCACTTCAAGAACAAGAGGTCATAGATTTAAACTAGCTAAACACAGATGCCGAAGAAATATAAGAAAATTCACCTTCGCAAATAGAGTGGTAGACGGTTGGAACAAGTTAGGTGAGAAGGTGGTGGAGGCCAAGACCGTCAGTAGTTTCAAAGCGTTATATGACAAAGAGTGCTGGGAAGACGGGACACCACGAGCGTAGCTCTCATCCTGTAACTACACTTAGGTAATTACACTTAGGTAATTACACACACACACACACACACACACATACACACACACACACACACACACACACACACACACACACACACACACACACAAACACACACACACACACACACACACACACACACACACACACACACACACACACACACACACACACAGACAAAGACAAAGTATCACCGTGGATACTAAAAGAAGCAGCACAGGCCCTCAGCGTGCCTCTGGCAATGATCTTTAATGAGTCACTTATGTCAGGAGAATTGCCCAGTTGCTGGAAGAAGGCAAATGTCGTGCCGATCTTCAAGAAAGGAGATAGGGAGGAGGCACTTAACTACAGACCTGTATCACTGACAAGCATCCCCTGTAAAATACTGGAAAGAATAATTAGGCTACGACTGGTTGCACACCTGGAGAACATTAGGTTTGTGAACAAACATCAACATGGGTTCTGGACAGGGAAATCGTGCCTAACAAACCTTCTGGAATTCTATGATAAAATAACGAGGATAAGACAGGACAGATGGTTGGGCAGACTGCATATTTCTGGACTGCCAAAAAGCCTTTGATACAGTACCGCACATGAGACTGCTGTTCAAGCTCGAGAGGCAGGCGGGGGTGGGGGGAAAGGTCCTAGAATGGATAAGGAACTACCTAACAGGAAGGAGCCAAAGAGTTACGGTAAGGGGCGAGAAGTCGGACTGGCGAACAGTAACAAGTGGAGTACCACAAGGATCGGTGCTGGGACCAATTCTATTTCTTGTATATGTTAACGACATGTTTACAGGCGTAGAGTCCTACATGTCGATGTTTGCGGATGATGCAAAGTTGATGAGAAGAGTTGTGACAGATGAGGATTGCAGGATCCTCCAAGAGGACCTGAACAGATTGCAGAGATGGTCAGAGAAATGGCTACTAGAATTCAACACGAGCAAATGTAAAGTTATGGAAATGGGACTAGGAGATAGGAGACCAAAGGGACAGTACACAATGAAGGGGAACAGCCTACCTGTAACGACGCGTGAAAGAGACCTGGGGGTGGACGTAACACCTAATCTATCTCCTGAGGCACATATTAATAGGATAACGACAGCAGCGTACTCTATACTGGCAAAAGTTAGAACATCATTCAGAAACCTAAGTAAGGAGGCATTTAGGGCGCTTTACACTGCCTACGTAAGGCCAGTCTTAGAGTATGCTGCCTCATCATGGAGTCCCCATCTGAAGAAGCATATAATGAAACTGGAAAAGGTTCAGAGGTTTGCAACGAGACTCGTCCCAGAGCTACGAGGGATGGGGTATGAAGAGCGCCTGAGGGAACTGTGCCTTACGACACTAGAAAGAAGAAGGGAGAGGGGGGACATGATAGGAACGTATAAGATACTCAGAGGAATTGACAGAGTGGACATAGACGAAATGTTCACACGGAATAGTAACAGAACGAGAGGACATGGATGGAAGCTTGAAACTCAGATGAGTCACAGAGATGTTAGGAAGTTTTCTTTTAGCGTGAGAGTAGTGGGGAAATGGAATGCACTTCAGGAACAGGTTGTGGAAGCAAATACTATTCATAATTTTAAAACCAGGTATGATAGGGAAATGGGACAGTAGTCATTACTGTAAACAACCGATGCTCGAAAGGCGGGATCCAAGAGTCAATGCTCGATCCTGCAGACACAACTAGGTGAGTACAACTAGGTGAGTACACACACACACACACACACACACACACACACACACACACACACACACACACACACACACACACACACACATAAGGTAAGGATGGAGGGAGCTGAGCGAAATGTTGAAAAGGTTTTCAGGCTTGGAAAGTACAACAAGGACAGAGACCGAATGATAAAGGTGGTTTTCATGAGCGAAATCGCGAAAGAGGAACTACTAGAAAGGAAGTGTTGTCTAAAAGGTGTAGAGAAGTTCAAGAAAATATTCCTGCAGAGGGATATGACAAGGGAAGAGAGAATACGGACAGCAGACGCGAGGAAGGAGCGCAGGGAGAGAGAAGGAAATCAGGGTACCACAACCCAGAACCGTACAATCCCAGAGGGAAGTGGAGAACCCTCCTCAAACAGTGCAACAGCCACAGGGATTGGGGCACCACCCCCACATTCTACCCAACAGACACCCAACCTGCCCCATCCCCTGTCAGCCCCCCACTAAGTACCCACCTAGGGCACCCTCCCCCCACCCACCCCCCTCCCCCCACTCACCCCCCTTCTCCCCCTCACCCCTCTCCCCAGGACCTCCCTTCTCCCCCATCCCCCATGCCCTCCCTTCTCCCACATGCCTTCCCGTCTCTCCCACCCCCATGCCCTCCCTTCCCCCCCCTCCCCCCTAAGCCCCCCACTCTCCCCCACCCCACCTAAGTCTTCCCCTCTCCCCCACTCCCCTAAACCCTCCCCTCTTCCTCACCCACCTCAGCCCTCCCTTTTCCCCCACGCCCCTAAAGCCCTCCACCCTTTTCTCTCCCCCCAAGCCCCCCCATCTCCCCTATCCCCCACAGCCTCTCCTTCCCCCATGCTTCCCCAACCCTCCCTCTCTCACCCACCCCCTGTACCCTTCCCCTCTTATCCACCCCCTGTACCCTCCCCCTCTTATCCACCCCCTGTACCCTCCCCCTCTTATCCACCCCCTGTACCCTCCCCCTCTTATCCACCCCCTGTACCCTCCCCCTCTCCCCCACCACCCCAAGCCCTCCCTCCTCCACCAATCCCCCCGTGCCAGGTCCCCCCAGCTCCCACTCACCCCAGATCCCAAAGGTCCCCCACAGAAAAGAAGCAGAAGAGAGTCAGTTTCAGGGTGATGTACTCGAACATAGATGGGATCACAAGCAAGACAAGTGAACTAAGGGAAAGAGCACAAGAAGTTAACCCAGATGTAATCGGACTCACTGAAACAAAACTCTCTGGAATCATAACGAATGCCGTGTTTCCCCAGGAGTATACAGTAATAAGGAAAGAGAGGGAAGGTAGGGGAGGAGGCGGAGTGGCCCTACTCATGAGAAGGGAATGGAGTTTTAAGGAGATGGCCATCCCGGGCTGTGAGGAGTTCAGAGACTACATAGCAGGCACCATAACAATGGGAGGACCAAGAATAGTAGTAGCAGTAATATACAACCCTCCACCAAATGACAGGAGACCCAGTCAAGAGTATGAAAACAACAACAAGTCAGTTAACACTATAATTGAGAGGGCAGCCTCTGCTGCCTGTAGAAATAGATCCCACCTGCTCATCATGGGCGACTTCAATCACGGAAAGATTGACTGGGAGAACAAGGAACCGCATGGAGGCGAGGATACGTGGAGAGCCAAACTATTGGAGGTGGTGACAAGCAACTTTTTAACCCAGCATGTCGGAGAACCCACAAGGATGAGAGGCAATGACGAACCAGCGAGACTCGACCTAGTCTTCACTCTGAACGACTCCGACATAAGAGAAATCGGTTTTGAGGACCCAGTCGGAATGAGCGACCACAGTGTACTGGTGTTTGAGTACTTGATTGAAGAAGGGTTATTGAACTCGAGAAGGGATACCGAAACCAAAAGGTTAGCATACCGAAAGGGAAACTATGAGGGGACAAGAAAATTCCTAACAGATATAGCATGGGAAACAGAGCTCAGGGGAAAGACGGCCCAAGATATGATGGATTACATCACGCAGAAGTGCAAGGACGCAGCAAACAAGTTTGTCCCAGTCCAAAAGGAAAACAGAGAAATGAAGATGAGAAACCCATGGTTTAATCAAAGATGTAGGCTAGCTAAGCAGCAAAGTAAAAGGGCATGGAGAAACTATAGGAATAACAGGACACTGGAGAGCAGAGAAAGATACCAGAATGCCAGGAATGAATATGTCAGGATGAGAAGAGAGGCAGAAAGACAATACGAAAATGACATCGCAAGCAAGGCAAAGACTCAGCCTAAATTGTTGCATAGCCACATTAGGAGAAAAACAACAGTAAAGGAACAGGTTATGAGATTAAGGATAGGGGCGGAAGGATTCACTACAAATGACAAGGAAGTGTGTGAGGAATTGAATAAGAAATTCCAGGAGGTTTTCACCTTAGAGCAAGGAGAAATTCCAGAGGTAAGTGAGGGAATAGCTAACCAGGAACCACTGGAAGAGTTTGAGATTACCAGTGGGGAAGTAAGGAAGTGTTTACTAGAGTTGGACGTGACGAAGGCTATAGGCCCAGATAGAATCTCCCCTTGGGTTCTAAAGGAAGGAGCAAGAGAACTGAGCCTACCACTCTCCATAGTGTATAACAAATCACTGGCAACAGGGGAACTGCCAGATATTTGGAAAGCAGCTAACGTAGTCCCGATATACAAGAAAGGGGATAGACAGGAGGCACTGAACTACAGGCCAGTGTCCCTAACCTGCATACCATGCAAGCTGATGGAGAAGATTGTGCGAAAAAAACTAGTGGAGCATCTGGAGCGAAGGAACTTTGTAACACAGCATCAACATGGGTTCAGGGATGGCAGGTCCTGCCTCACAGGGTTACTTGAATTCTACGACCAGGCAACAAAAATAAGGCAAGAAAGAGAAGGGTGGGCAGACTGCATATTTTTGGATTGTCAGAAAGCCTTTGATACAGTGCCACACAAGAGGCTAGTGCGAAAGTTGGAGATGCAGGCTGGAGTGAGAGGGAAGGTACTCCGGTGGATAGAGGAGTACCTAAGCAACAGGAGACAACGAGTCTGTGTGAGGGGTGAGGTCTCAGATTGGCGAGACGTCACAAGTGGAGTCCCGCAGGGGTCAGTCCTTGGACCTATACTGTTTCTGGTATATGTAAATGATCTCCCAGAGGGTATAGATTCGTTCCTCTCAATGTTTGCCGACGATGCAAAAATTATGAGGAGGATTGAAACAGAGGATGATAGTAGGAGGCTACAAGATGACCTGGATAGACTGAGTGAATGGTCCAACAAATGGCTGTTGTTACGAACCCGGATCCAGCGTCCAAGCCTGGAGCAGTGACAACCACGCCATCTGTGGGTCAGCTCCCGAAACCCCCGCCAAGCGGACGACGACACCTGGTGAGGACAGCGTGTACTGGCCTCGAGGACCAGTTTCCAGTCTGGTTCAGCGCTCAACACCGCCGCTCCTGACCTCTGGTGAGGTGGTGCTCCGACGACAGCGCCATCTATGGACTGGATACGTCAGGTGTTTGTGCCCGAGCCCGTAAGTGAGGTGTTTTAGTGTGTCCCAGTCATTGATGACGTGTCTGTTTACAGAGTCGACCTGGGACCGCTGTGTTGAAGGTTGAGTCAGTCTACCCGAGGCAGCCAGTCTCCATACCTTGAACGTTGCTGCAGCTGTTGTGAAGTCGTCCACCCCGGAAGAACACTGTGGTGTGTTAGCCTGCCTGTGGAGTGGCAGTAAAAGGATTTACCCGGGACCGACTGTTGGAGACGATCATCCACTGGGGTACTGAAGACAGGAGAGTGACTTGTGTTGTCACACGAGGCTCCTGTCTAGGGCGTTCCCCTTTTATCGTTCGTGGAGTGGCCGTACCAGCCTTGTTGGCTCAGAACCTGCCAGCAGACCAGCTGGACGTGTGGTTGACGGCCTCCACGGCGGTGCCCCCAGTGGACCTGTGTTTTGGCTGACCTGTGGCCCGGGTAGGCTCGGCATTCCCAGAGGACACGTCTTGAGGCCACGAAGAAAGCACCGCGGACTCAGCACCTAGCTTCTGGATCCAAAGTCTTCAGCAGAAGACTAATTTGTGAATAATCCCCTTGTCTAGTGTTAATACCCCTCCCCCTTGTGCACTCATTTATTTTATATATTTAAACGGTGATGGTAATAATTATAATATTAAGTTCTTAACTTTCTTTCCCTACTCCCTTTAAGTTACTTGCGTCACTGATCTCATCCCTTGATAGCCACTACTGGCTTGGGAACGGATACATTATATCTTCCTCTAACAACATCAGAGTAAGGACCCCCGTTGCGTCCCGAGAGGGCCGTAACAGCTGTTGAAGTTCAACCCGAGTAAATGCAAAGTAATGAAACTAGGCAGTGGAAACAGGAGGCCAGGCACAGGATACAGAATAGGAGATGAAGTACTTAATGAAACAGACAGAGAGAAAGATCTAGGAGTTGATATCACACCAAACCTGTCTCCTGAAGCCCACATAAAGAAAATAACGTCTGCGGCATATGCGAGGCTGGCTAACATCAGAACAGCGTTCAGGAACCTGTGTAAGGAATCATTCAGAATCTTGTACACCACATATGTAAGACCAATCCTGGAGTATGCGGCCCCAGCATGGAGCCCGTACCTTGTCAAGCACAAGACGAAGCTGGAAAAAGTCCAAAGGTATGCTACTAGACTAGTCCCAGAACTAAGAGGCATGACTTATGAGGAAAGGCTGCGGGAAATGCACCTTACGACACTGGAAGACAGAAGAGTAAGGGGGGGACATGATCACAACCTACAAAATCCTCAGGGGAATCGACCGGGTAAACAAGGATGAACTATTCAACACTGGTGGGACGCGAACAAGGGGACACAGGTGGAAGCTGAGTACCCAAATGAGCCACAGAGACGTTAGAAAGAACTTTTTCAGTGTCAGAGTAGTTAGTAAATGGAATGCATTAGGAAGTGATGTGGTGGAGGCTGACTCCATACACAGTTTCAAATGTAGATATGATAGAGCCCAATAGGCTCAGGAATCTGTACACCAGTTGATTGACGGTTGAGAGGCGGGACCAAAGAGCCAGAGCTCAACCCCCGCAAGCACAAATAGGTGAGTACACACACACACATACATTCCACCCAACAGACACCCTACCTGCCCCAACCCCTGTCAGCCCCCCACTAAGTACCCACCTAAGGCACCCTCCCCCCCACCCCTCTCCTACCACTCACCCCCCCCTCCTCCCACTCCCCCCTCCCCCAGGACCTCCCTTCTCCCCCATCCCCCATGCCCTCCCTTCTCCCACATGCCCTTCCGTCCTTCCCACCCACAAGCCCTCCATTCTCCCCCACCCCCCTAAGCGCCCCACTCTCCCCCACCCCACCTAAGCCTTCCCCTCTCCACCACTCCCCAAAACCCTCCCCTCTTCCTCAACCACCTCAGCCTTCCCTTTCCCCCCACGCCCCCCAAGCCCTCCCCACTTTATTGCCCCCCCAAACCCCCCTTTCTCCCCCATCCTCCCACCCCACTCAACCCTACCCCTCTCACCCACCCCCCCAACCCTCCCCCCCTCACCCACTCCCCCTACCCTCCCCCTCCCCCTACCCCCCCAAGCCCTTCCTCCTCCACCAGTCTCCCCATACCAGATCCTCCCAGCTCCCGCTCACCCCAGACCCCACAGGTCCTCCCCAGAGGAGAAGCAGAAGAGAGTCAGTTTCAGGGCAATGTACTCGAACATAGATGGGATCACAAGCAAGGCAAGTGAACTAAGGGAAAGAGCACAAGAAGTGAACCCAGATGTTATTGGACTCACTGAAACAAAACTCTCTGGAATCATAACGAATGCCGTGTTTCCCCAGGAGTACACAATAATAAGGAAAGA
This sequence comes from Procambarus clarkii, assembly GCF_040958095.1. Classification (NCBI taxonomy): domain Eukaryota; kingdom Metazoa; phylum Arthropoda; class Malacostraca; order Decapoda; family Cambaridae; genus Procambarus; species Procambarus clarkii. Next base: position 964,841 of record NC_091190.1, read on the forward strand.
GAGGGAAGGTAGGGGAGGAGGAGGAGTGGCCCTACTCATGAGAAAGGAATGGAGTTTTAAGGAGATGGCTATCCCGGGCTGTGAGGGTTTCAGAGACTACATAGCAGGCACCATGACAATGGGAGGACCAAGGATAGTAGTAGCAGTAATATATAATCCTCCACCAAATGACAGAAGACCCAGTCAAGAGTACGAAAGCAACAACATGGCAGTTAACACTATAATTGAGAGGGCAGCCTCTTCTGCCTGTAGAAATAGATCCCACCTGCTCATCATGGGCGACTTCAATCACGGCAGGATTGATTGGGAGAACAAGGAACCGCATGGAGGCGAGGATACGTGGAGAGCCAAACTACTGGAGGTGGCGACTAGAAACTTCTTAACCCAGCATGTCAGTGAACCCACAAGGATGAGAGGAAACGACGAACCAACGAGACTCGACCTGGTTTTCACCCTGAACGACTCTGACATAAGAGAAATCAGTTTTGAGGACCCAGTAGGAATGAGCGACCACAGTGTATTGGTGTTTGAGTACCTGATTGAAGAAGGGTTATTGAACTCGAGAAGGGATACCGAAACCAAAAGGTTAGCATACCGAAAGGGAAACTATGAGGAGATAAGAAAATACCTAGCAGATATAGCATGGGAAACAGAGCTCAGGGAAAAGACGGCCCAAGATATGATGGAATACATCACGCAAAAATGCAAGGATGCAGCAAACAAGTTTTCCCAGTCCAAAAGGAAAACAGTGAAATGAAGATGAGAAACCCATGGTTTAATCAGAGATGTAGGCTAGCTAAGCAGCAAAGTAAAAGGGCATGGAGAAACTATAGGAATAACAGGACACTGGAGAGCAGAGAAAGATACCAGAATGCCAGGAATGAATATGTTAGGATGAGAAGAGAGGCAGAAAGACAATACGAAAATGACATCGCAAGCAAGGCAAAGACTCAGCCTAAATTGCTGCATAGCCACATCAGGAGAAAAACAACAGTAAAGGAACAGGTTATGAAATTAAGGTTAGGGGCAGAAGGATTCACTACAAACGACAAGGAAGTGTGTGAGGAACTGAATAAGAAATTCCAGGAGGTCTTCACCTTAGAGCAAGGAGAAATCCCAGAGATAAGAGAGGGAATAGCTAACCAGGAACCACTGGAAGAGTTTGAGATTACCAGCGGGGAAGTAAGGAAGTGTTTACTAGAATTGGATTTGACAAAGGCTATAGGTCCAGATGGAATCTCCCCTTGGATACTAAAGGAAGGAGCAGAAGAACTGTGCCTCCCGCTCTCCATGGTGTATAACAAATCACTGGCAACAGGGGAACTGCCAGAAATTTGGAAAGCAGCTAACGTAGTCCCGATATACAAGAAAGGGGATAGACAGGAGGCACTGAATTACAGACCAGTGTCCCTAACCTGCATACCATGCAAGTTGATGGAGAAGATTGTGCGAAGAAAGCTAGTGGAACATCTGGAGAGAAAGAACTTTGTAACACAGCATCAACATGGATTCAGGGATGGCAGGTCCTGCCTCACAGGGTTACTTGAATTCTACGACCAGGCAACAAAAATAAGGCAAGAAAGAGAAGGGTGGGCAGACTGCATATTTTTGGATTGTCAGAAAGCCTTTGACACAGTGCCACACAAGAGGCTAGTGAAAAAACTGGAGATGCAGGCTGGAGTGAAAGGGAAGGTACTTCGTTGGATACAGGAGTACCTAAGTAACAGGAGACAACGCGTCAGTGTGAGGGGTGAGGTCTCAGATTGGCGAGACGTTACGAGTGGAGTACCGCAGGGGTCAGTCCTTGGACCTATACTGTTTCTGATATATGTAAATGATCTTCCAGAGGGTATAGAATCGTTTCTCTCAATGTTTGCCGATGATGCAAAAATTATGAGGAGGATTGAAACTGAGGACGATAGTAGGAGGCTACAAGATGACCTAGACAGACTGAGTGAATGGTCCAACAAATGGCTGTTGAAGTTCAACCCGAGTAAATGCAAAGTAATGAAACTAGGTGGTGGAAATAGGAGGCCAAACACAGGATACAGAATAGGAGATGAAGTACTTAATGAAACAGACAGAGAGAAAGATCTAGGAGTTGATATCACACCAAACCTGTCTCCTGAAGCCCACATAAAAAGAATAACGTCTGCGGCATATGCGAGGTTAGCTAACATCAGAACAGCGTTCAGGAACCTGTGTAAGGAATCATTCAGAATCTTGTACACCACATATGTAAGACCAATCCTGGAGTATGCGGCCCCAGCATGGAGCCCGTACCTTGTCAAGCACAAGACGAAGCTGGAAAAAGTCCAAAGGTATGCCACTAGACTAGTCCCAGAACTAAGAGGCATGAGTTACGAGGAAAGGCTGCGGGAAATGCACCTTACGACACTGGAAGACAGAAGAGTAAGGGGAGACATGATCACAACCTACAAAATCCTCAGAGGAATCGACCGGGTAAACAAGGATAAACTATTCAACACTGGTGGGACGCGAACAAGGGGACACAGGTGGAAACTGAGTACTCACATGAGCCACAGAGACGTTAGAAGGAACTTTTTCAGTGTCAGAGTAGTTAACGGATGGAATGCATTAGGCAGTGATGTGGTGGAGGCTGACTCCATACACAGTTTTAAATGTAGATATGATAGCGCCCAATAGGCTCAGGAATCTGTACACCAGTTGATTGACAGTTGAGAGGCGGGACCAAAGAGCCAAAGCTCAACCCCCGCAAGCACAAATAGGTGAGTACACACACACACACACACACACACACACACACACACACACACACACACACACACACACACAAACACACACACACACACACACACACACACACACACACACACACACACACACACACACACACACGCACGCACACGAAGGGAATCGATAGGGTAGATAAAGACAGTCTATTTAACACACGAGGAACACGCACAAGGGGACACAGGTGGAAACTGAGTGCCCAAATGAGCCACAGAGATATTAGAAAGAACTTTTTTAATGTTAGAGTGGTTGACAAATGGAATGCATTAGGAAGTAATGTGGTAGAGGCTGACTCCATACACAGTTTCAAGTGTAGATATATTAGAGCCCAATAGGCTCAGGAACCTGTACACCTGTTGATTGACGGTTGAGAGGCGGGACCAAAGAGCCAGAGCTAAACCCCCGCAAGCACAACTAGGTGAGTACACACACACACACACACACATTGTACCACATTAAAGTGGTACATAAAGACAAACCAACAAAATCATTAGAGAGAGGGGGAGTGAAAAATAAGAAGAGGAGGAACAAGTTCCTGAAGATTGCATACACCAACATAGATGGAGTAAGATCAAAGATACTGGAGTTAAGTGATGTAATACAGCTGCAGACACCAGACATTGTTGCACTCACGGAGACAAAACTTGAAGATGTTATTTTAAATGAAGTCATATTCCCAAGGGGCTACTCAATTTGGAGACGGGACAGAAAAATCAGGAAAGGCGGTGGTGTTGCTGTGCTGGTGAAAGAACACCTAAAGGTGAACGAAATAATGACTGCCAATCCACAAGAAGTTGACATAATAGCACTAGAGATCTGCCATGAGGATGATAAACTAATGATAATAAATGCATATAGTCCACCGCTAAGCACATGGTCAAAGAAGGAGCTAGATAGCAAACGTGAAGGTCTTATAACAATAATGAGAGAGATTATAGCGAGAGCGGATAACGATAGATCATGACTGTTGATAGTCGGTGACTTCAACTTGAAATCCATAGACTGGACAGCATATGAAGCTAAAACAGAAGATTTTTGGACCTGTAAATTGGTAGACCTCATCCTGGAAACATTCTTGTCTCAACATGCTAAACAACCTACGAGGATGAGGGAAGGGGACGTTCCCTCCATGCTAGATTTGATATTTACCAGGAAGGAGGAAGAGATATTTGACATTCAGAACCTTCCTCCCTTGGGTAAAAGTGACCATGTCTTATTGGGAATAAAGTATGCAATGCGTTATAATCTGGAAGAAAATATGAAGGTTGATAAAACTGAAAAAAACTGACTTCAGGAGAGGACATTATGGCAACCTTAGAAAATTTTTTAGTGAGTATAATTGGACAGACTTGTTGCTAAGCAAGGAAGTGAATGAGATGTATGTCAAGTTTTGTGAAATATATGATAAAGGCACAAAAAATTTATACCAAAACAGAGATGCAGAACTAGGAAACAGGATTGGTTCAACAGAAAGTGCGAGAGGGCCAGAGACCAAAAGACACAAAAATGGAATCAATACAGGAAGAGGCCAAACCCCCAAACATACCAGCGATACAAAGATGCGAGAAACAACTACACGGCAGTGAGGAGAGAGGCAGAAAGAAATTTTGAAATAGGGATTGGAGACAAATGTAAAACAGAACCAGGTCTATTCTATAAATTCATAAACAACAAATTACAGGTAGAGAATAATATTCAGAGGTTAAAAATGGGAAATAGATTCACGGAAAATGAAAAGGAAATGTGTGAAACATTAAACGAAAAGTTCCAAAGTGTGTTTGTACAAAATGAAATCTTCAGGGAACCAGATACAATAAGAATTCCAGAGAACATCATAGAGCACATAGAGGTGTCTAGAGACGAAGTGGAAAAAATGCTCAAGGAGCTAAATAAGAACAAAGCAGTTGGTCCAGATGGAGTTTCACCATGGGTTCTGAGAGAATGTGCACCTGAGCTCAGCATTCCACTTCACTCCAAACCTTTCCAGATATTCTAAAAAAAGCGAGAGTAACGCCTGTCCACAAATGTGGTGATCTCCCAGATGTTAACAACTACAGACCTATATCAATCCTGCCAAACTTGTCAAAAATATTTGAAAAACTAATCTATAAGCAGCTTTACTTATATCTAGCCAAACTCAATATACTTAGCCCTTGCCAATATGGCTTCAGGCCCAAAAAAAGCACTAACGATGCACTTATTAGTATGCTTAACTCGATTCATACAGCTCTTGATCAAAATGAGTTCCCTGTTGGGTTATTTGTGGACCTGCGTAAAGCTTTCGATACTGTCAACCACCAAAACCTTCTTCTTAAATTACATCATTATGGTGTCAGAGGACACTCCCTACAATACCTCAAATCCTACCTTACTGACAGGCTCCAATGTGTTTCTGTGAATAATACAATTTCTCCCACACTACCCATCAACATTGGTGTTCCCCAGGGCAGCATACTTGGCCCTCTCCTCTTTCTCATCTACATTAATGACCTTCCAAATGCCTCCAACACCTCAAACCAATTCTATTTGCTGATGACACAACCTTCATTTACTCCAGTCCTGACCCCCTTGCTCTAAATGCCACAGTAAATACTGAGCTTAATAAAGTCCATCTGTGGCTAACTGCCAACAAACTCACCCTTAACATTGACAAAACCTTCTATATTCTGTTTGGCAATAAATCCTCTAATCAAATAAATCTCAAAATAAACAATACCCAAATTTGTAACAAATTAGATGGCAAATTCCTTGGCATTCTCATTGACCACAAGCTGAATTTCCAGGGACACATTCTAAACATATCAAAAAAAGTTTCAAAAACTGTTGGCATTCTTTCTAAGATCAGATATTATGTACCACGCCCTGCCCTGGTGACTCTCTATTACTCCCTTATCTATCCATATCTCAACTATGGTATTTGTGCTTGGGGCTCTACTACCCAAAATCACTTACGTCCTCTAATTACTCAACACAAAGCTGCTATTAGGACAATATCCAATTCTGGCCCCAGACATCACTCGGTACCCCTACTCAAATCTCTGAATATGTTAGACATTAAGTCACTGCACATTCTCTCATGTGTATTATACATATATAAAACGATAAACTATAATGCCAATCCTGACCTCAAAAGCTTCATAGAAGGTTGTAACAGAACCCATGAGCACCACACCAGAAATAAATACAGTTTTGATATTCCTAGAGTACGACTAAATCAAACTAGAAATGCTCTACAAATCAAGGGGCCCAGAATGTGGAATGACCTTCCCAACCATGTTAAAGACTGTACCTCTCTCAACCAGTTTAAGTTAAAAACGAAGCTATACCTAATAAATTCCATGTAATCCACCTTACCCCTCTGTGTATGTTTTTTGTTTTTTTTTGTTTTTCAAATCAACGCTGTTTGAATGTAATTTTCTGTAATAATTTGTAATTGTATTTGTGCTGCTTTTTCAACAATGTTCCCCCCTCTTTTACCTCTATTTTTTATATGTACTCATCACATCTTTTCTTTTTACCCATTAGTTTTAAGCTTTAGTCATTAATGTTTTTCCTGCCCGAAACGCTTTGCGTAATAGTGGCTTTAGGCATTGTATGTACTAGCTCTATCTATAAAGCCAACAAACTTTGTAAAATCTCTTTATGTATGTACCTTTACCTAAATAAAAATTATTATTATTATTATTATTATTCACCTGATTTTTCAGGCATCCCTGTTTACAGGAGTTGTAGCTGATGTGTGGAAAAAGGCTAACATAGTTCCAATCTACAAAAGTGGAAGCAGGGAAGACCCCCTTAATTATAGACCGGTATCATTGACAAGTGTAATAGTCAAAATATTGGAAAAAATAATTAAAACTATATAGGTAGAACACCTGGAGAGAAATGATATAATATCAGACAGACAGTATGGTTTTCGATCTGGAAGATCCTGTGTATCGAATTTACTCAGTTTCTATGATCGAGCCACAGAGATATTACAGGAAAGAGATGGTTGGGTTGACTGCATCTATCTGGACCTAAAAAAGGCTTTCGACAGAGTTCCCCATAAGAGGTTGTTCTGGAAACTGGAAAATATTGGAGGGGTGACAGGTAAGCTTCTAACATGGATGAAAAATTTTCTGACTGATAGAAAAATGAGGGCAGTGATCAGAGGCAATGTATCGGACTGGAGAAATGTCACAAGTGGAGTACCACAGGGTTCAGTTCTTGCACCAGTGATGTTTATTTTCTACATAAATGATCTACCAGTTGGTATACAGAATTATATGAATATGTTTGCTGATGATGCTAAGATAATAGGAAGGATAAGAAACTTAGATGATTGTCATGCCCTTCAAGAAGACCTGGACAAAATAAGTATATGGAGCACCACCTGGCAAATGGAATTTAATGTTAATAAATGCCATGTTATGGAATGTGGAATAGGAGAACATAGACCTCACAAAACCTATATATTATGTGAGAAATTGTTAAAGAATTCTGATAAAGAAAGAGAGCTAGGGGTGGTTCTAGATAGAAAACTATCACCTGAGGACCACATAAAGAATATTGTGCGAGGAGCCTATGCGATGCTTTCTAACTTCAGAATTGCTTTTAAATACATGGATGGCGATATACTGAAGAAATTGTTCACGACTTTTGTTAGGCCAAAGCTAGAATATGCAGCAGTTGTGTGGTGCACTACCACCTGTTAGGTGGGTAAGGGGTCCATACCACTTGTAGGATTGGTCTGGGCCCAATAACTACCCATAGGATAGATATTGCGTCCACTACCGCCTGCAGGATGAGTATGGGGGTCCACTACCGCCTACAAGATGGGTATGGGGTCCACTATACTACCACCTACAAGATGGGTATGGGGTCCACTACCACCCAGAAGATGGGTATGGGGTCCACTACCACCCACAGGATCGGTACAGGGTCCTCTACCACCCACAGGATGGGTATGGGGTCCACTACCACCCACAGGATCGGTACAGGGTCCTCTACCACCCACAGGATGGGTATGGGGTTCACTACCACTACCACCCACAGGATGAGTACAGGGTCCACTACCACCCACAAGATGGGTATGGGGTCCACTACCTTCCACAAGATGGGTATGGGGTCCACTACCACCCACAGGATCGGTACAGGGTCCTCTACCACCCACAGGATGGGTATGGGGTTCACTACCACTACCACCCACAGGATGAGTACAGGGTCCACTACCACCCACAAGATGGGTTTGGGGTCCACTACCTTCCACAAGATGGGTATGGGGTCCACTGCCACCCACAAGATGGGTATGGGGTCCACTGCCACACACAAGATGGGTATGGGGTCCACTGCCACCCACAAGATGGGTATGGGGTCCACTACCTTCCACAAGATGGGTATGGGCTCCACTACCTTCCACAAGATGGGTATGGGGTCCACTGCCACCCACAAGATGGGTATGGGGTCCACTGCCACCCACAAGATGGGTATGGGGTCCACTACCACCCACAAGATGGGTATGGGGTCCACTGCCACCCACAAGATGGGTATGGGGTCCACTGCCACCCACAAGATGGGTATGGGGTCCACTGCCACCCACAAGATGGGTAACAAAGTTATCAATGTTGAAACAGATAGACAAATTTTAAGTTTCAAGTTTATACATATTGTGAAATTGAGAGTCAGTGTAGTAGCATAAATTGGTAAATCATAAATATTGTAAGTTAAGAATCTGATGCGTGTGCGTGCGTGCGTGCGTGCGTGCGTGCGTGCGTGTGTGATACCCTTGGTAAGGGAGAGTGGCAGGTAACCTTAGACGTTCTGCAGTCAAGGTGGGGGGTGGAAGGGTCAAACCCACCCTCCAACATCTGGGCATAGTACCAGCAGCCTCCACAACACTCCATCACTCCGCTACAGGAGACGATGGTAGGTGATGACTTCAACCCAAGGTTCAGCGGTTATCGCAAGTTCTCCTTGCTCTCTGGGGAAAGAAAACGGGGTCTCATCACTTTTGTAAATAACAACATTCCAGCACAGATTATTGATGACCTGCATATGGGGGATGAGTTTGAGCCACTGGGAGTAACCCTTTACTTAAACAATAATGCCCTACATATAATCAACCTATATGTGCCACAGAGTAAACTTGACCTTGACACACTGCCTGAGTTTGTTAATAATAATAATAATAATAATAATAATAATTTTTATTTAGGTAAAGGTACATACATAAAGAGATTTTACAAAGTTTGTTGGCTTTATAGATAGAGCTATAGATAGACTTAATGAAGAACCTACCCTGCTGGTCGGTGACCTGAATGCCAGACACCCACACTTTGGTGCCAACTGTCATCAGCCCAATGTCAATGGACGGAAACTGTCACTCTTTGTCAGGGGAAGTGAAAACCTTAGAGTCCTGGGTGATGAACAGCCAACTCACCTCAGAGGAGGAAGATTAGACTATGCTCTCCTGCTGAATGCACAGGACACGGATGCCAGTACACACATTGTGCACAGTTTATGTAGTGACCATTGGGCACTAATTACCACCGTCGACATGAGCAAGAGAAGGAAAGAGACAAATAAAAGAAAAAGGTTATCACTCGGACCAGATATGAGGCCGCACTTCATAAACAGGATGAGTGACTGGTTCACGGAATACCAAATCCCAGAAGACATTAACACATTTGTTGATGACCTTAATCACCAAATTGAGAGTTGTCTAAGAGTTCCGCGCCGTACGCCTGGGCGAAGTAACCCTCAGAGGAAGAAAATAAAATGGTATGAGAATGATTACATAAAGATGCTTAACGCAAATGTGCGAGACATGAGTAGAGAGTACCGGAGACATCCCACTGAAAGTAACCAAGAGTTGTTTAAAACTGTGTGTCAAGTAGCCAGGGAAGAGAAGATTAAAGAGCGGGAAAGACAATGGCTTGAGTTCACTAGCTCTATTGGACGGGAAACATCTGCAAGACAAGTGTGGGCAAAAATTCAGATAGCTAAGGGGGGCAGAGCCCGGCCTGCGGCTCACAAAGACCCCCAGGGTAAGGCTGAGGAACTAATTCACAAGTGGAGTGATGCAGCATCCTCCTCCTCCCTTCCTGCAGAAATCGGCAGGGAACAGCTCCTGCGACATGATGACAGAAGAATTAGGATAACAAGAGCACTGTCTAGTGATGACGAATATGGGGAACCAATCACAGCCCAAGAAGTAAGGGGCGCTATGAAAAAGGGTAAAAGTACAGCACCTGGTGAAGATGGCGTCACCTACGACATACTCAATGCACTGTGTGAAGTGTCTGGGAATCCACTACTCCACCTGTTTAACAAGTCATTCCTAAGTGGAGTGTTGCCCACGCAATGGAAACACACAATAATTATTCCCATACCGAAGCCTAATGACCCTGGCAATTACAGACCTATCAGCCTCGTGTCATGCACTTGCAAGATGCTTGAAAGGATCATCCTAAACCGACTGTTGCACAAAATAGGCAGGTTAGGGGAGGGGGTCAATGGATTTGTTAAAGGACGGAGCACAGCAAATTGTATAGTTAATTACTTGGCTAATGACACGGCTAGGTACTCTGTATTTGTTGACATCAAAGGAGCCTTCGACAAAGCACAGGGGATTGCTATCCTGGACGAGCTTGCATGCATGGGTGTCAAGGGGAGACTCATGAAATGGGTTGAAGACTACCTCACAGGAAGGAAAGCCAAGGTTTGCTTCAATGGAGCAGTCTCCAGAACAATGAATATGGAACTCGGGACCCCCCAAGGCGGAGTCTTAAGCCCTACACTATTCAATGTACTTATGAACGCCATTGCAAATATTGATTTTCCGGAAGGAACACAACAAGTGAGATATGCAGATGATGTCCTAATACAAGCTCCCACCTTGAGAAAAATTGAACAGTCCATTGAACTCCTCGGAAGGAAATGTATTGAGTTCGGTTTCACTCTCTCCACAAACAAGACGAAGGCATACTCCCATCACAAGCGGAGAGCAAATGAAGAACTGCAAATTAATGGTGTAACACTTGAATGGGTTGACCACTATCGGTACCTTGGCGTCACTGTCGGCTCTAACAAGGGAAAGAAAGAGGAGCTCAACCAACTCACAGGAACATGCAAAAGTCGACTCAGGGCACTGAAAGCTATGACCTGGAATGGACATGGAGCCTCTATTGCCGTGCTTAAAATGACTCCATCAGCCTCCAGCTGATGCGTGTAGATGCCTCATCTAACCTCACTTATGTCACACATTAACCTACAGTTCCTGTGATATTTAAACTCCTCATCACAGTGGCGTCTCACCAATATAAATTGTATTGGATTTTGTCCCGAAATTGTTATATGCTGACTGGACGTATATGTATGTATGTATGCATGGATGTATGTAGGCATGCATGTATGTATGCATGCATACGCATACATACATACATACATACATACATACATACATACATACATACATACATACATACATACATGTATGTATGTATGTATGTATGTATGTATGTATGTATGTATGTATGTATGTATGTAGGTATGTATGTATGTATGTATGTATGTTCCCTGGCTACTTGACACACAGTTTTAAACAACTCTTGGTTACTTTCAGTGGGATGTCTCCGGTACTCTCTACTCATGTCTCGCACATTTGCGTTAAGCATCTTTATGTAATCATTCTCATACCATTTTATTTTCTTCCTCTGAGGGTTACTTCGCCCAGGCGTACGGCGCGGAACTCTTAGACAACTCTCAATTTGGTGATTAAGGTCATCAACAAATGTGTTAATGTCTTCTGGGATTTGGTATTCCGTGAACCAGTCACTCATCCTGTTTATGAAGTGCGGCCTCATATCTGGTCCGAGTGATAACCTTTTTCTTTTATTTGTCTCTTTCCTTCTCTTGCTCATGTCGACGGTGGTAATTAGTGCCCAATGGTCACTACATAAACTGTGCACAATGTGTGTACTGGCATCCGTGTCCTGTGCATTCAGCAGGAGAGCATAGTCTAATCTTCCTCCTCTGAGGTGAGTTGGCTGTTCATCACCCAGGACTCTAAGGTTTTCACTTCCCCTGACAAAGAGTGACAGTTTCCGTCCATTGACATTGGGCTGATGACAGTTGGCACCAAAGTGTGGGTGTCTGGCATTCAGGTCACCGACCAGCAGGGTAGGTTCTTCATTAAGTCTATCTATAGCTCTATCTATAAAGCCAACAAACTTTGTAAAATCTCTTTATGTATGTACCTTTACCTAAATAAAAATTATTATTATTATTATTATTATTATTAACAAACTCAGGCAGTGTGTCAAGGTCAAGTTTACTCTGTGGCACATATAGGTTGATTATATGTAGGGCATTATTGTTTAAGTAAAGGGTTACTCCCAGTGGCTCAAACTCATCCCCCATGTGCAGGTCATCAATAACCTGTGCTGGAATGTTGTTATTTACAAAAGTGATGAGACCCCGTTTTCTTTTCCCAGAGAGCAAGGAGAACTTGCGATAACCGCTGAACCTTGGGTTGAAGTCATCACCTACCATCGTCTCCTGTAGCGGAGTGATGGAGTGTTGTGGAGGCTGCTGGTACTATGCCCAGATGTTGGAGGGTGGGTTTGACCCTTCCACCCCCCACCTTGACTGCAGAACGTCTAAGGTTACCTGCCACTCTCCCTTACCAAGGGTATCACACACGCACGCACGCACGCGCATCAGATTCTTAACTTACAATATTTATGATTTGCCAATTTATGCTACTACACTGACTCTCAATTTCACAATATGTATAAACTTGAAACTTAAAATTTGTCTATCTGTTTCAACATTGATAACTTTGTTACCCATCTTGTGGGTGGCAGTGGACCCCATACCCATCTTGTGGGTGGCAGTGGACCCCATACCCATCTTGTGGGTGGCAGTGGACCCCATACCCATCTTGTGGAAGGTAGTGGACCCCATACCCATCTTGTGGGTGGTAGTGGACCCTGTACTCATCCTGTGGGTGGTAGTGGTAGTGAACCCCATACCCATCTTCTGGGTGGTAGTGGACCCCATACCCATCTTGTAGGTGGTAGTATAGTGGACCCCATACCCATTCTGTGGGTGGTATTGGACCGGATACCCTTCCTGTGTGTAGTAGTTGACCCCATACCCATCTTGTGGATGCTAGTGGACCCCATACCCATCTTGTAGGCGGTAGTGGACCCCCATACTCATCCTGCAGGCGGTAGTGGACGCAATATCTATCCTATGGGTAGTTATTGGGCCCAGACCAATCCTACAAGTGGTATGGACCCCTTACCCACCTAACAGGTGGTAGTGGACCCTACATCCATCCTACAAAAACGCTTTGCGTAATAGTGGCTTTAGGTATTGTATGTATTAGCTCTATTTATAAATCCATCAACTTTTGTATCATACCTTGCATGTATGTACTTTACCTGACTAAATATTTGTATTTGTATCTGTATTTACAGTAGGTACAATTTACAATCTCCGTGGTGTAGTGGTAAGACACTCGCCTGGCGGTCCGCGAGCGCTTTGTCATGGTTTCGTATCCTGGCCGGGGAGGATTTACTGGGCGCAAATCCTTAACTGTAGCCTCTGTTTAACTCAACAGGAAAATGTGTACTTGGTTGTAACAACGATTCTTCGTGGGGGTCGTATTCCAGAGACTTGCCCGAAACGCTACGCCTACTAGTGGCTGTACAAGAATGTAACAACTCTTGTATATATCTCAAAAAAAGTTAACCCCATACCAATCCTGTGGGCGGTAGTAGACGATATACCCATCCTGTGGGCGGTAGTTAACCATATAACTATTCCGTGGACAGAACTGGACCCTATACTCATGCTGTGGGCGGCAATGGAGGCCATACCCATCCTGTGGGCGGTAGTAGACACAATTTTCATCCAGTGGGTGATTGTCGACCCCATACCCATCCTGTGGGCGGTATAGTGGACACAATAAAATGCCCGAAACGCATTGCGTAATAGTGGCTTTAGGCATTGTATGTACTAGCTCTATCTATATATCAATTCATTAATGTAACATCACTTGTATGTATATACCTTACCTGAATAAACATCTGAATCTGAATCTGAATCTGAATCAATACACATCATGTGTGTGGTAGTGGACCATATACCCATCCAATAGCCGGTAGTGGACCCCATACCTATCCTACGGGTAGGTATTGGGCCCAGACCCATCCTGCAAGTGTTATGGACCCCTTACCCACCTAACAGGCAGTAGTAGACCTTATACTTATCCTACAGTAGGTAGTAGACACTATACCATCCTGTTTGCAGTAGTTTACCCCATAGACATTCCAACGTAACATCGTTTTCTATTAACGTTCCGACAATACATTCTTTAAAGATTTTTAAAGCACTAACTAGTGTATATGAAGTTGATTGGTGAAGCACTATTATTCTATGTAATAATTTATAGTGCTTATTATAATTTACTAAGAACAACTAATATTTCTTAAAACAAAACTACGAGCCTTCAATAGGATGTAGCTGATCTGTAATATTCTAAGAGCATGGACTATAGCAGGTAAATTTCACAACCCATATGGGACCTGAAACTACAATTTTCATTATAATTGAACCAATCACGACTATTCTGCTGTCCACGGCGATGGACGGGTACTGTGAGACGTAAATTGGTACGTGAGGAAGAGTTTGGGCCTTGGAGAAAATGTAACTTGGAATATACCACATATGTACTAATTCACATTCAACATATTGACTTTGTAGAGGTGACCCACGTGTTACAACAATAGTACAGTAATTCACCTGGAACTGTCGTCGTAGGGAGAGGAAGGGCTGGTAGGGTAGGTGGAGCAAGTCTAGGCTCCTCAGGAAGGGTAGGACAGAGGGAATCAATGCCTCTTAGGGGTCCTATGGGCACATATCCTAAGTGCCAGTGGTGCCGGGCAGGCGTCGTCCGCGTTGGGTCACATGCAGTTCAAATCTGCCCCACTCGGCCTGCGCGGGCTGCCGCGCGGGTAGGCCGTGCGCCGTCGTCGTCCACCAATCAGGGCACAGCCCTGCCTATACTGTAAAATGTCTCCTTGGCGGGCACTTTGAATGTGGTTCCCTCTACACTCCTCCCGTCCCTATAGAACAATGGGTATGTTGGAGGGAAAACGTTTCACTATATACAACATGTCTTTTTTGTAAAAAAGTCTGGTTTCATGAATGGGTCCTATTACAATTATTACCCGTATTATCTTTGCACTATACACGAACTGTTTCAACATTGCATACACTACACTATTCCCTTTCCTTTTTTCTTTTTTTTTTTCTTTTCAGCTTCACTCTTAGGAATTTACTCTGTCCTAACAATATTCCTCGCGCCGAAGCGCTGCTCCTTGAATGTGAGTCCTTTGACAGAGCAACCCTCTTCCCACATCTCACCCCCAGGATCCCAAGGGAAAGCAATTGGATCTATGCCTTCCAAGAACTGACCAAATGCTAGTTCATTCTTTATTTTCTTCTGAGCCCTCCTTTCCACATTGTGTCTTGACGGGCCCCACTTCCTGTGAGAATTTTGCTTTGCTTCCTGATCCAGACCTGTTTGTTCCGTAGTGGCATGGTCCCGAATTGCCACTTTTGTCCTGCATTGGATTCCTGAAGGAGCCTCACTTGACGAGTTCTCACTTAGCATAACCAAACTCTGTTGGTTGTATGTGTCTGATGTGCTAATGTCCATGTCCCCCCTGTCAGTGTGAGCCGAGATGTCTTCCACACCTCTAGACAATATCTGGTCAGCATCTTGCTCCGATGCCCCTCCTTGGCCTGTTATGCACTGGGTCGGAATTAGACCGAATGAGCCAACCCGGCAGCGTTTAAAGACGAATTCTGGTCCTTAAATGAAACATGTGGCTTGTTGCCCGAGGTGTCCCCGTGCTGGCGGACTGCTTCCTCATCCCTTTCGGATTCCTCACAGTCCCGAGCAAAATGACCCTCTTTTCCACACCTGTAGCACTGAACAGGTCGCCTAGGGGATGGGCTACGGCGATGCTGTGGTGACATAAGAGCAACTGTAAGGTGCCTCAAACTCTCACACACCTGGTCCAATCTCCCGTTGGTCTCTGAGATACCTGCTACCAAGGTGTCCAACTTCGCCTCCACGCCCCTGGAAGATAAAGGATGCGAGCCCGCACTCGATGGTCGGCAAGTGTTGATTCCAAAACCTGAAGAGCTGGTAGCCGGTGACGTGCCTGGGGAGCTGGGAAGGGTGAGTGTCGAGCGCCGAGAAGCGTCATTACTCCTGGGTGGCCGCTCATACTGGGAGTACCTTCCCACTGCATTCACTCGCACTGCTGGACCTTGGGGCACTCGGTGATGGGAGTCGTATCCTTTGGAACCTGAGGAACCGTGGATCGCTATGGCATTATGCTGGAAGATTTGGGCCCGATCGATAGCCTCCTCCATGGAGGAGTTCCTCGCATTGGAAATGTATCCTGCCAGACTCTTATCCTGTAATCCCTGGCCGAATCTCATTACTGCGATTTGTTCCACTTCCCATCGTGGCACATGTTTGTAGGCCCGATGAGCCAAGTGGTGGGCCCTATCTGCCCAATCAGCAATATCTTCTTCTGGTTCCTGCTGGGCCTGGTTAAACTTCATCATGGCTACATCCAGAACTTCCCTATCGCCAAATCGCTTGATCATCTTATGCATCATGCGAATATAATCGATCGACGGTTCTCTGTCCAGTAAGCGATTGTAAAAATCACTTGCCTTACCCTTGAGGCACCATCCTAACTGTGTCAATGACGTAGGCCCGCTCCAGTCCTTTTCCGAGGCATAAGACGTGAAGCGGCGGTAGAAGGTGGCCCAATCTGACTTCCCGTCATAGTCCAACGCCCGAGGTGGTGTGCGGAAGGTCTCTTTTTGTTGGCGATAACCTGTCCGCCTGCTGCGGGATAGAGAGGCATCCGAATCGGAAGTCAGAGAGCTGTGTGACGAGTGTCGAGCTGTCCGTCTCCTTGATCGAGCCGATCGATGGTGGGAGGGGCTCCCCTGCCGAGTACCTTGCCGGCCACTAGCCCTGGAGTAAGCTGGTGACTGAGGTCGGCGTCCACGTTGTCTGCCGCTGGCGGCACCCCTAGAGGAACGGCGGGTACCCGTTTCGCTGGACGAGGACGATGAACGACTTCCTGCCCCCTGACCTGAGGGCCCGGGGCCCTGTTGGGACGGGTCCACCTCAAACGATATAGCAGCCATCAAAGCGGGTGTGGCCCGAAGGCGGTTGATATCATAAATGTTGTCCCCCGTGATCACGTGGCGACGCCGAAACTTGATAATGCGAGCGGCCAAGGTATCTCCTACACCCGGTAGCAGCAGCAGCTCAGCAGCCGAAGCAGAGTTTATCTTGATTGGGGCCATTGTGCTAGTGTCGAAAGTTAAAGCTCCAATATCTCGTGCCACAAACAAAAAAAACAAAAAAAACACAGACACCAATGGCCACACTTAAGGTTCCAATGTTCAGAGATAGAGATAAATGTTCCACCAGGAAAAATAAGCACTGCACAGTCAATAATGTAAATGATGGGGCCAGGTGGGTTTCAAGCAACATAAAACACTGCACACTTAATTGGTACCTAAATCACTTGAGGCTTAGACAAAAACTGGGCACTTACTGCACTTGCAAAACTGGAAAATCTGACATGGCAGGCACTTTGAGGAACTTTAACAAGCAATGTGCCTGATTTTCATAAGCACTGGGCTGAGGGTTCTCAAAAACACTTTTTTGCAGGTGAACGTGTGGAACTGTGTGCAGGGCGGATCACCATCCACCTTAAATCTGGTATGAATACAAACTCACAGGCTCACTTAATGTATCTCTTCCCCTTGAGCCGTTACTCCTGTAGAAAGCCTAGAACAGGTTACGTCTAGCTAACAGTAGAAATGAGAAAATAACAGACCTGTAGCAAGCACCCTGCAGAGCTGGGACCAGCGTCGCTGTAGTAAACACACTGGAGACGGATGCGCTCGGGAACGACAGCCTGAAATCCTCCGCGAGCGGATTCGTAAACAATACAGGTCGGGTATGCTCATGAACGGTGGCCCGTATTCCGTGTGAATGGTGGTACTCGTCTCCCCTTCTTCAAAGAACTTGGGGACCGCGGGAATCGGTGCTTGGGGGACAAGACAATAAAATGCAACAAATCCGGAGAAATAATCCGTATAAAACACTGATAACTGGAACTTATGGAGAATCTTGGGGGATTGCACGAGATGTGGAATAAAACATATGCACAAAAAAAAACAGGGGTTGAAATATCTTGGGCACCGCTATTGAACAACGAACCGAAGAACATCTATGGTGCAACCAAAGCCAGTAATTCGAGACTGGAACCGTTGAACACTATCCAAGACGTCTTGACTGAAGTCGGCAGAACGATGATGCAGATATCTTGGCGAGGTCCTCTTGATCACCGCGTGGGAACGTTTACTCACTGCGCCAATGTAGAGGTGACCCACGTGTTACAACAATAGTACAGTAATTCACCTGGAACTGTCGTCGTAGGGAGAGGAAGGGCTGGTAGGGTAGGTGGAGCAAGTCTAGGCTCCTCAGGAAGGGTAGGACAGAGGGAATCAATGCCTCTTAGGGGTCCTATGGGCACATATCCTAAGTGCCAGTGGTGCCGGGCAGGCGTCGTCCGCGTTGGGTCACATGCAGTTCAAATCTGCCCCACTCGGCCTGCGCGGGCTGCCGCGCGGGTAGGCCGTGCGCCGTCGTCGTCCACCAATCAGGGCACAGCCCTGCCTATACTGTAAAATGTCTCCTTGGCGGGCACTTTGAATGTGGTTCCCTCTACAACTTTAAGCATTTAGTCATATATGTGCTGTCTTGTGTGAGAGCGGATTGCACCACGACAACGACCACTGCACTCGAGGAAAAGGGCTTAACACTCCTGCCTCCCCACCAGTTCCAGGCAGTTAGGACAATATTCATTCACAGAGTGAGTGACATCATCACCGAACAGCCCATCACTGAGATCGGCGACCTCTTGCTCGCCTCCTCCTCGCCAGATACACTACAAAACGCCCACCCTCCTCCCGGGAAACCCTGCTTACCCGGGTTTACTTTCCAAGGGAAGACGCTAAAGCAGTTTGCTGGGGACACTTGTTCCATCTTGCAACGAATTTGTGTTACCTTGTGGGTGCTCCGACGGAACCCCCAAAGTGATAAGCCAAGGATACCAAGAATTGGAATTACCGTAAATTCAATCATGCAACTTTCAATTAGAGATGTCTCTTCACTGTATTTGATTTAATACATTATCATTATAACGGCTATCCCTTAATTTTATTTCTGTATAATAATTTATGGTTATTCACTAATCCTTATTAGTCACTATAATTAATTCCACTTTAATTATCTATTTATTCGTTATAATGAGCTATTATGCTTCTTCATTTAAGGATTATCAATTATTTAATCATTAATTATGACTATTATTATTAATTAATTATTTGTATTTATTAAATAATTAATTATTATTACTATTATAAAATAAAATAAGTCCCCCACTCTGTGAGCGTTTTCTTCCAACCGCAGAATATTAATTTATATTTGAGAACGTTCAGGTTTTGAATGAACATCATGTTAAAATTTATGTATGCGTCTGTGGGGTCGACCGCTGGATGTAATGGACTTGAGTCGATTACGGGTTGGTTTTTGCAAAACACTTTAAAAACCGATTATTTACAAATTGTACAGTCAATGGGCTCAGGACCTGAACTCAAAGGTTTGTAATGTATGATTATGTTACGTTGTTTGGTTGATTAGATACGCAGTGTTTAGTGGGAGTTCATATTTATTTAAAGTCGTGGTTACAGCAGTCGGTTGTTGGCAGTGTCGTAGACGTAAAGACGAACACACACACACACTTTTATTTTTTACACAGGTAAGTACAGGGGCAGCCATGAAATAATGAAACAAAAATAAACACCACTTTATTAAAGTCCAGTTAGGCATCTGGAGGTCATAATTTACATAAGATAGGCATTTATACATCATAATGTCACGATTTATGACTCATCAGCATAGCTGGGTCCTGTAAGTTTTATTCTTCACGTTAAAAAACAAATAGGATGAGGAGGCGTCGAGTACACACTTATACTTCACCAATAAATCCTTGCCTATGAAGAAGGGATGTGTGTCTTCCGGGTTTGGAAGGACACTTAACTCATCATCTACATACACGTCACCCCCCATGTGTATCCTAAGCTTTGTGGGAGGACATTTGTCGAGTCCTATTCTCTTCAAATATAACCTTGAGACCCTCGTCTCTACCGCCCCCGTATCAACAAGTATTTCTTCTGTGCATTGGTCGGGTTGTGATGAATCTGGCAACGGTATCCTAAGGTACGATCTGGAATTACACACCCCATTATCTTCACTACGTTGGTTCTTGAAATAGAGATAAGAATTATCCCGTTGAAACTGCTATATAACATGATACTCGACCATGAGAGGAAAACTAAAGAAAAGCTCTGGGACTCGGTGAAGGCCGAAATAATTATCCATGTGTGGCGGCATTATGTCGACTTTGGTAACCAAGTCTATGCAGTTTTCTAGGTATATTTCAACATTTTCCGCCCTCCTTGTAGTGAGGTTTTTGTATCCGCTATAAAAGCCGATTTTACGATTAACGCTGGCGGTTACCTTCTTATCTAATCCCAGTTTTCTTGCATCTCGGTCTTGGATCATATTGAGTGTAGAGCCGGTGTCCACTAACATGGTACAAAACTCATAGTTTACCAGAGCCTTGAGGTAATTG
Organism: Procambarus clarkii; assembly: GCF_040958095.1. Classification (NCBI taxonomy): domain Eukaryota; kingdom Metazoa; phylum Arthropoda; class Malacostraca; order Decapoda; family Cambaridae; genus Procambarus; species Procambarus clarkii. The sequence continues at coordinate 985,414 of NC_091190.1, forward strand.
TGGCCCTTCAGAGCAATTTTCTTCAATCCCTTCAGGGATGGGGGCTCGGTGCATACGGGAGGGTGAAGTAGGAACAGTGTTAGGACCTGTCCATCTGGGCTGACTTCATATCCAATATTATCATTGGTGTATTTTGGTCTTTTTCCGGGACTTTTGATGGTCTGGCAGTCGTCCGCCTTCCTCTTGCCGCCACGGTCCATTACTTCTCTGTTCTGTGAGTCCATAACTAGACGGGTGAAGGGAGAGGAGGACAAGAGGTAAAACTCGACTCTAGTCCTCGCTTATCTTACAGTGAGTCGCGCTTACAGAGCACCAAATTATATCCTACTTACATTATATTTAGTCAAGCAACATTTGCATCTTTAACTTTCAATTTATCTTTTATATTTGTAAACAAATATACAATTTTATGTATTACCAAATACTCTTTGGTAAATACATAAGCAAAGTATATTTTGTCTTACAAATATTTAAATAGTTGAGAAGAGCCGCAAAATCTGAATAATTTGCGCCGTTTTGGAGAGTAAACAAAGTACGAGAAGGTGCAGCCCCGCTGGAGGAGTTCCAACAACGCGCGCCCATATTGGTAAACAAACATTTTTGCCTGTATAAGGCAGCTGTTTAAATAATAATAATAATAAATAATAAATGTTTATTTAGGTAAGGTACATACATACAAGAGATTTTACAAAGTTTGTTGGATTAATAGATAGAGCTAGTACATACAATGCCTAAAGCCATTATTACGCAAAGCGATTCGGGCAGGAAAAACATTAATGACTAAAGCTTAATACTAATGGGTATAAAGAATAAAATGTGTTGAGAACAAATAAAAACAGAGACAAAAGAGGGGGGAACATGGCTGAAAAAGCAGTACAAATACAATTACAAATTATTACAGACAATTACAGACAAACAGCGTTGTTTTAAAAAAAACATACATGGGTTGGCAACAGAGGGGTCAGGTAGGTTACAGGGAATTTATTAGGTATAGCTTCGTTTTTATCTTGAACTGGTTGAGAGAGGTACAGTCGTTAACATGGTTGGGAAGATCATTCCACATTCTGGGTCCCTTGATTTGTAGAGCATTTCTAGTTTGATTAAGTCGTACTCTAGGAATATCAAAACTGTATTTATTTCTGGTGTGGTGCTCATGGGTTCTGTTACAACCTTCAATGAAGCTTTTGAGGTCAGGATTGGCATTACAGTTTAGCGTTTTATATATGTTATATTTATATATTTATTTATTTTATTATGTATAATACACATGAGATGTCGGAAAATCCGATACCATTTAATAATCATACAGATAATAACTGTATTACCAACAAGTTACCCATAGAAAACGTAACTTGTAGTGGAATTACCGTCTATAGAAAACGGGATATCATCACCACATACTATTATAATTCACCAGCTATTCTGCTGGGAATTGTTCTTAAATACATTAGTCTTTGGACTTTACCATCATAAAAACATCTTATATAAATTAACTTAATTATCAATATTAAAGTAGAGTAAATGTGACCCTTCTATCACTTTCTGAAATCTGGACAAAGTAGGCCAGGAGTGAGGGAGGAGGAGGGCACCCATTGTTGTGTCACCTCCGAGACGTGTGGAGCAAATTCGGCTCCTATCATTCTGGACAATGTCGGCCAGTAACGTCAATAGGATGGAGTGTTAAACAGCCATTGTTTATATTGAGACCAGAGGCTCACACGGGAGCAAATTCGGCTCCTGTTAATTTACTTGGACGTAGTGTTATGGAAACCAAAGGTACCATCTCCAACACGATGTCTACAATTCAAGTTAAGTCTATCCGAAACCCGTTTATCATTCATTTATGGCCATTAATGTCAGGATATAGGGTGACCCGGTTAGATCGCGAAATCGCCTCAAACTAAAGGTAATTAAGCCAGGTCTTCATGTTCCATGTACTGTATAGTGTTTTCTCTGATATAGCTTGTCATATATAGGTATCTGGCTTCACAGCTAGCGCACTTTTGACAGGTCAAGACGAGGATGCAAGATTTGTGCACCAGTTACTGGGTGATATGGAAGCTACCTCAAAGAGGATAATTTGGTGTCTACACTCTAGTTATACCTGGTGGACTAACCTGCTGTACTATAAGATAAGGAACCTCTTCAATGTATGTAGTTAATTTTGTAGTTTGATTGGCTGCATATATATATAATAAACCCCCCTAATGTGTAGAGGATCGATTTGTGAGATTAAGAGATTATTGCAGAAATACAGTCCACTTATCATTATACAAATTGCTATCGAAGTATATAAATTAACGTAAATATAAATTCATATAAATTAAATAAATATAAATCTCACAGGTCGGTTCCCACATTATTTGGTCATCTTCGAACCGGATGACGGATTATTTGATCCTTTGAACCCACATTTGGTCATCTTAGTACCGGATGAACCAGTTAACCAGTGGATTCATTAAATATACTAGTGCAGTGTTATTTAAACAAAGCCAGCAGTCAAGACGGCAGCGTAGCCTCGAGGGAGCTCAGGAGCCTCCCTCAGCCCAGTTCAGCTTCGTCAGCGGTTTCATGCACACCCACAGATATTTGGTGGCGTGTTATTTCGTGAAATGACAGCGCTAATATAGAATCCAGCCAAATTAGTGACTGTGTCTTCGCGAGATTGTTCACGAATTTCGTGGTGTTACATTTCGCGAGAGATTATCTACGAATTTTGTGGACTTTATTTCGCGAGGTCACTAATAATATTTAATACTTCTAGATAATATTAGAAGTTTCATAGAGGCTAATTAAGAGGCTATTATCAATAATTGTGTATATTATTTCTCCAAAATAGAGAATTATTTAATATATATTGCACTAGTGATCACAGTATAATATTTACTAATTGCCAACCCACAACAGGGTAGGATATGACTAGTTGAACTATTATTGTTCATCCTAGTCCCATTATTACAATAGTCAGTTGTACTATATTGAATAACCTAACACCATTAATGCATGGTCCAGACCCTATTTTGGGTGTAATTTTTAACAACTCGAGTTGAGTTGTATATATAATAATTTACTTATGATCATTACACCTTTGAGTGATTAATTAGTGTCTCTACCATCCTAGGGTGATATAGAAGAGCTAACCTAAAGGTACTTCCAGTGACACTGGTTTATCACTCAAATCATTAGTGTGAATGATTGTGTATATATATAATGTGTATTAATTTTAAGTGCTAACCTCTAGTAGAGGTAGGATTATTGCCTAGTGAGTTCAGAATTTACCCTAGGCTACCATCAGTGCTTGTTCAGTATTATGAGCAGCCCAAATACAAGCCCCACAAGGCTTCACCAACTAGCCAGTATGGATAATGCAGGGAGAATGAAAAGAACCCTTGCAGGTCTTAAAGGCCACTTAACAAGACAGATCAAGAAATGTGAAGATTTGTCACAACAATCTCAAGTTGATTATGCTGACCTGGAAAGCTATTATCAAGCAGCTGCAGGTAAATTTGAGCAAATCAAATGCCAAATGGCTGTCCTTGTGGGGACAGACTACTACCATCAATTCATCGGTAGCCCTACTAAATATCAGGGTATAACCATGTTAAACTCTGCAGGAGGTAAATTACTCTCAGGCCCAGTATCAAGCCTGAGGAGACCTATGCCTGCAGATAAACAATACTAGTAGAAATCTAAATTTGTCAGCTGATTATATTTCTCCAGTAGCATTATACTAAGGAGATTACAGCTGACTATAGTAACAGAGGTTGATGTTAGTATCATCATTTGAAGCTGAAGATGAGTTCATGAGGCCTCAGTGGCAAATCAGTGAACAGTAGCTAAAACAGCTACAAGTCACTGCGACCAATGTCACTGAACCCACTGCAGTCTCAGAACCATACTTTACTTTAATGATGAGCTATTCAATCTTCTGAATCAATTAACTAAATTAAACCCCAATAAATCTGATGACTGATTTGATACATTTATTATTTAATCAAGATGTATTCCATGGGCCTCAGTGTTTATATATCAGTGACCAGTTACCTGAACAAACTTCAAGTTATATCTAATGTCACTGATCTCACTGCAGTCCCTGAATCATACTTGACTGTAGTACTTGATCACATCCAGTCTTCTGGGTTAAATAATATGCAATAAGGCTTGAATATTAGCCTTTCAAGAGTTGACAGGGAAATGAAATCGCATTAGACTTCTAACCCCTGCAACTCTAGTACGGGACATCCGTCCTGTACGAACAGACACACAAATGTGTGATTAATCTAATAATTCGAAGGAGGAGTATCGGTGTTCGTCTGTTCTAAAGAGGACTTCGACCCGTGAGCAGCCCCCTGGGGAATTATGTCGGAAAATCCGACACCATTTAATAATCATACAGATAATAACTGTATTACCAACAAGTTACCCATAGAAAACGTAACTTGTAGTGGAATTACCGTCTATAGAAAACGGGATATCATCACCACATACTATTATAATTCACCAGCTATTCTGCTGGGAATTGTTCTTAAATACATTAGTCTTTGGACTTTACCATCATAAAAACATCTTATATAAATTAACTTAATTATCAATATTAAAGTAGAGTAAATGTGACCCTTCTATCACTTTCTGAAATCTGGACAAAGTAGGCCAGGAGTGAGGGAGGAGGAGGGCACCCATTGTTGTGTCACCTCCGAGACGTGTGGAGCAAATTCGGCTCCTATCATTCTGGACAATGTCGGCCAGTAACGTCAATAGGATGGAGTGTTAAACAGCCATTGTTTATATTGAGACCAGAGGCTCACACGGGAGCAAATTCGGCTCCTGTTAATTTACTTGGACGTAGTGTTATGGAAACCAAAGGTACCATCTCCAACACGATGTCTACAATTCAAGTTAAGTCTATCCGAAACCCGTTTATCATTCATTTATGGCCATTAATGTCAGGATATAGGGTGATCCGGTTAGATCGCGAAATCGCCTCAAACTAAAGGTAATTAAGCCAGGTCTTCATGTTCCATGTACTGTATAGTGTTTTCTCTGATATAGCTTGTCATATATAGGTATCTGGCTTCACAGCTAGCGCACTTTTGACAGGTCAAGACGAGGATGCAAGATTTGTGCACCAGTTACTGGGTGATATGGAAGCTACCTCAAAGAGGATAATTTGGTGTCTACACTCTAGTTATACCTGGTGGACTAACCTGCTGTACTATAAGATAAGGAACCTCTTCAATGTATGTAGTTAATTTTGTAGTTTGATTGGCTGCATATATATATAATAAACCCCCCTAATGTGTAGAGGATCGATTTGTGAGATTAAGAGATTATTGCAGAAATACAGTCCACTTATCATTATACAAATTGCTATCGAAGTATATAAATTAACGTAAATATAAATTCATATAAATTAAATAAATATAAATCTCACAGGTCGGTTCCCACATGAGAGAATGTGCAGTGACTTAATGTCTAACATATTCAGAGATTTGAGTAGGGGTACCGAGTGATGTCTGGGGCTAGAGTTGGATATTGTCCTAATAGCAGCTTTGTGTTGAGTAATTAGAGGACGTAAATGATTTTGGGTAGTAGAGCCCCAAGCACAAATACCATAGTTGAGATATGGATAGATAAGGGAGTAATAGAGAGTCACCAGGGCAGGGCGGGGTACATAATATCTGATCTTAGAAAGAATGCCAACAGTTTTCGAAACTTTTTTCGATATATTTAGAATGTGTCCCTTTAGAATGTATTTATATTCACCCAACTCATTCATATACAGTATATGAATGAGTTTGCGTGGCTATAAATAGGAGCTGCCTCATATGGGCCAATAGGTCTTCTGCGGTCCCTGAGTTCATATAATCCACACATTGTTGGGTCGGCCCCCAACCGGCCGGACGAGCGGACACCATGTACCAGCACATGTACGAACGAAAGGGTATGAATGTATAACGTTCTCAGTGAACGAAGTTGTTATCCGAAACTGCAGTCGACGACTTGGATACATCCAACAAACTTTGTAAAATCTCTTTATGTATGTACCTTACCTAAATAAACATTTATTTAATTATTTATTTATTTATATTTATTTATGTGTGGTCCCGGGGTGGGGTATGGTCGGTTCGGACACGAGACGATTCGACTGAGCTCGTGTTCTGCTTGTTAAAACCGTATAGTGTATATATATATATATATATATATATATATATATATATATATATATATATATATATATATATATATATATATATATATATATATATATATATATATATATATATATATATTGTTATGCTAGGCTGAATTAGCTTAGGTTAGGATGTAATTTGGCTAAGTTGGGTTTGGTTAAGTTGGTGTGGGTCAGGCTGGGTTGAACTAGGTAAGGTTAAGTAGCCGCTGGGCGAATTGTGTTGTGTTTACTCCCGCTCCCTCAGTGTTGCTCCAGCCTCCCGCCCTCAGTGTTGCTCCAGCCTCAAGCCCTCAGTGTTGCTCCAGCCTCCCGCCCTCAGTGTTGCTCCAGCCTCCCGCCCTCGGTATTCTCCAGCCTCCCGCCCTCGGTGTTGCCTCCCGCCCTCAGTGTTGCTCCAGCCTCCCGCCCTCGGTGTTCTCCAGCCTCCCGCCCTCGGTGTTCTCCAGCCTCCCGCCCTCAGTGTTGCTCCAGCCTCCCGCCCTCGGTGTTCTCCAGCCTCCCGCCCTCGGTGTTCTCCAGCCTCCCGCCCTCGGTGTTCTCCAGCCTCCCGCCCTCGGTGTTCTCCAGCCTCCCGCCCTCGGTGTTCTCCAGCCTCCCGCCCTCAGTGTTGCTCCAGCCTCCCGCCCTCGGTGTTCTCCAGCCTCCCGCCCTCGGTGTTCTCCAGCCTCCCGCCCTCGGTGTTCTCCAGCCTCCCGCCCTCCTGTATCTCCCGCCTCGGTGTTCTCCAGCCTCCCGCCCTCCTGTATCTCCCACCTCGGTGTTCTCCAGCCTCCCGCCCTCCTGTATCTCCCACCTCGGTGTTCTCCAGCCTCCCGCCCTCCTGTATCTCCCACCTCGGTGTTCTCCAGCCTCCCGCCTTCCTGTATCTTCCGTCCTCGGTGTTCTCCAGCCTCCCACCCTCCTGTATCTCCCACCTCGGTGTTCTCCAGCCTCCCGCCCTCCTGTATCTCCCGCCCTCGGTGTTCTCCAGCCTCCCGCCCTCCTGTATCTCCCGCCTCGGTGTTCTCCAGCCTCCCGCCCTCCTGTATCTCCCACCTCGGTGTTCTCCAGCCTCCCGCCCTCCTGTATCTCCCACCTCGGTGTTCTCCAGCCTCCCGCCCTCCTGTATCTCCCACCTCGGTGTTCTCCAGCCTCCCGCCCTCCTGTATCTTCCGTCCTCGGTGTTCTCCAGCCTCCCGCCCTCCTGTATCTCCCACCTCGGTGTTCTCCAGCCTCCCGCCCTCCTGTATCTCCCGTCCTCGGTGTTCTCCAGCCTCCTGCCCTCCTGTATCTCCCGCCCTCGGTGTTCTCCAGCCTCCCGCCCTCCTGTATCTCCCACCTCGGTGTTCTCCAGCCTCCCGCCCTCCTGTATCTCCCACCTCGGTGTTCTCCAGCCTCCCGCCCTCCTGTATCTCCCGCCCTCGGTGTTCTCCAGCCTCCCGTCCTCCTGTATCTCCCACCTCGGTGTTCTCCAGCCTCCCGCCTCGGTGTTCTCCAGCCTCCCGCCCTCCTGTATCTCCCACCTCGGTGTTCTCCAGCCTCCCGCCCTCCTGTATCTCCCACCTCGGTGTTCTCCAGCCTCCCGCCCTCCTGTATCTCCCACCTCGGTGTTCTCAAGCCTCCCGTCCTCCTGTATCTCCCACCTCGGTGTTCTCCAGCCTCCCGCCTCGGTGTTCTCCAGCCTCCCGTCCTCCTGTATCTCCCACCTCGGTGTTCTCCAGCCTCCCGCCCTCCTGTATCTCCCACCTCGGTGTTCTCCAGCCTCCCGCCCTCCTGTATCTCCCGCCCTCGGTGTTCTCCAGCCTCCCGCCCTCCTGTATCTCCCGCCTCGGTGTTCTCCAGCCTCCCGCCCTCCTGTATCTCCCTCCTCGGTGTTCTCCAGCCTCCCGCCCTCCTGTATCTCCCACCTCGGTGTTCTCCAGCCTCCTGCCTTCCTGTATCTCCCGCCTCGGTGTTCTCCAGCCTCCCGCCCTCCTGTATCTCCCGTCCTCGGTGTTCTCCAGCCTCCCGCCCTCGGTGTTCTCCAGCCTCCCGCCCTCCTGTATCTCCCGCCTCGGTGTTCTCCAGCCTCCCGCCCTCCTGTATCTCCCACCTCGGTGTTCTCCAGCCTCCCGCCCTCTTGTATCTCCCGCCCTCGGTGTTCTCCAGCCTCCTGCCCTCCTGTATCTCCCACCTCGGTGTTCTCCAGCCTCCCGCCCTCCTGTATCTCCCACCTCGGTGTTCTCCATCCTCCCGCCCTCCTGTATCTCCCGCCCTCGGTGTTCTCCAGCCTCCCGCCCTCCTGTATCTCCCGCCTCGGTGTTCTCCAGCCTCCCGCCCTCCTGTATCTCCCTCCTCGGTGTTCTCCAGCCTCCCGCCCTCCTGTATCTCCCACCTTGGTGTTCTCCAGCCTCCTGCCCTCCTGTATCTCCCGCCTCGGTGTTCTCCAGCCTCCCGCCCTCCTGTATCTCCCGTCCTCGGTGTTCTCCAGCCTCCCGCCCTCGGTGTTCTCCAGCCTCCCGCCCTCCTGTATCTCCCGCCTCGGTGTTCTCCAGCCTCCCGCCCTCCTGTATCTCCCACCTCGGTGTTCTCCAGCCTCCCGCCCTCTTGTATCTCCCGCCCTCGGTGTTCTCCAGCCTCCTGCCCTCCTGTATCTCCCGCCTCGGTGTTCTCCAGCCTCCCGCCCTCCTGTATCTCCCACCTCGGTGTTCTCCATCCTCCCGCCCTCCTGTATCTCCCGCCCTCGGTGTTCTCCAGCCTCCCGTCTCGGTGTTCTCCAGCCTCCCGCCCCCCTGTATCTCCCGCCCTCGGTGTTCTCCAGCCTCCCGCCTCGGTGTTCTCCAGCCTCCCGCCCTCCTGTATCTCCCACCTCGGTGTTCTCCAGCCTCCCGCCCTCCTGTATCTCCCGCCCTCTGTGTTCTCCAGCCTCCCGCCCTTGGTGTTCTCCAGCCTCCCGCCCTCCTGTATCTCCCGCCCTCGGTGTTCTCCAGCCTCCCGCCCTCCTGTATCTCCCGCCCTCGGTGTTCTCCAGCCTCCCGCCCTCCTGTATCTCCCGCCCTCGGTGTTCTCCAGCCTCCCGCCCTCGGTGTTCTCCAGCCTCCCGCCCTCGGTGTTCTCCAGCCTCCCGCCCTCGGTGTTCTCCAGCCTCCCGCCCTCGGTGTTCTCCAGCCTCCCGCCCTCGGTGTTGCTCCAGCCTCCCGTCCTCAGTGTTGCTCCAGCCTCCCGCCCTCAGTGTTGCTCCAGCCTTCCTCCCTCAGTGTTGCTCCAGCCTCCCGCCCTCAGTGTTGCTCCAGCCTCCCGTCCTCAGTGTTGCTCCAGCCTCCCGCCCTCAGTGTTGCTCCAGCCTTCCGCCCTCAGTGTTGCTCCAGCCTCCCGCCCTCAGTGTTGCTCCAGCCTCCCGTCCTCAGTGTTGCTCCAGCCTCCCGCCCTCAGTGTTGCTCCAGCCTTCCTCCCTCAGTGTTGCTCCAGCCTCCCGCCCTCAGTGTTGCTCCAGCCTCCCGTCCTCAGTGTTGCTCCAGCCTCCCGCCCTCAGTGTTGCTCCAGCCTTCCGCCCTCAGTGTTGCTCCAGCCTCCCGCCCTCAGTGTTGCTCCAGCCTCCCGTCCTCAGTGTTGCTCCAGCCTCCCGCCCTCAGTGTTGCTCCAGCCTCCCGCCCTCAGTGTTGCTCCAGCCTCCCGCCCTCAGTGTTGCTCCAGCCTCCCGCCCTCAGTGTTGCTCCAGCCTCCCGCCCTCAGTGTTGCTCCAGCCTCCCGCCCTCAGTGTTGCTCCAGCCTCCCGCCCTCAGTGTTGCTCCAACCTCCCGCCCTCAGTGTTGCTCTAGCCTCCCGCCCTCAGTGTTGCTCCAGCCTCCCGCCCTCAGTGTTGCTCCAGCCTCCCGCCCTCAGTGTTGCTCCAGCCTCCCGCCGGCGCGCTGCTTGAGCCTGTAGCAGCCTCCCGCCCTCCTGTATCTCCCGCCCTCCTGTATCTCCCGCCTCGGTGTTCTCCAGCCTCCCGCCCTCCTGTATCTCCCACCTCGGTGTTCTCCAGCCTCCCGCCCTCCTGTATCTCCCACCTCGGTGTTCTCCAGCCTCCCGCCCTCCTGTATCTCCCACCTCGGTGTTCTCCAGCCTCCTGCCCTCCTGTATCTCCCGCCCTCGGTGTTCTCCAGCCTCCCGCCCTCCTGTATCTCCCGCCCTCGGTGTTCTCCAGCCTCCTGCCCTCCTGTATCTCCCGTCCTCGGTGTTCTCCAGCCTCCCGCCCTCCTGTATCTCCCGCCCTCGGTGTTCTCCAGCCTCCCGCCCTCGGTGTTCTCCAGCCTCCCGCCCTCCTGTATCTCCCGCGCTCGGTGTTCTCCTGCCTCCCGCCCTCCTGTATCTCCCGCCCTCGGTGTTCTCCAGCCTCCCGCCCTCCTGTATCTCCCGCCCTCGGTGTTCTCCAGCCTCCCGCCCTCGGTGTTCTCCAGCCTCCCGCCTCGGTGTTCTCCAGCCTCCCGCCCTCCTGTATCTCCCGCCTCGGTGTTCTCCAGCCTCCCGCCCTCCTGTATCTCCTGCCCTCGGTGTTCTCCAGCTTCCCGCCCTCGGTGTTCTCCAGCCTCCCGCCTCGGTGTTCTCCAGCCTCCCGCCCTCCTGTATCTCCCGCCCTTGGTGTTCTCCAGCCTCCCGCCCTCCTGTATCTCCTGCCCTCGGTGTTCTCCAGCCTCCCGCCCTCGGTGTTCTCCAGCCTCCCGCCCTCGGTGTTCTCCAGCCTCCCGCCCTCCTGTGTCTCCCGCCCTCGGTGTTCTCCTGCCTCCCGCCCTCCTGTATCTCCCGCCCTCGGTGTTCTCCAGCCTCCCGCCCTCCTGTATCTCCCGCCCTCGGTGTTCTCCAGCCTCCCGCCCTCAGTGTTCTCCAGTCTCCCGCCCTCGGTGTTCTCCAGCCTCCCGCCCTCGGTGTTCTCCAGCCTCCCGCCCTCGGTGTTCTCCAGCCTCCCGCCCTCGGTGTTCTCCAGCCTCCCGCCCTCAGTGTTCTCCAGTCTCCCGCCCTCGGTGTTCTCCAGCCTCCCGCCCTCGGTGTTCTCCAGCCTCCCGCCCTCGGTGTTCTCCAGCCTCCCGCCCTCGGTGTTCTCCAGCCTCCCGCCCTCAGTGTTCTCCAGCCTCCCGCCCTCAGTGTTCTCCAGCTTCCCGCCCTCGGTGTTCTCCAGCCTCCCGCCCTCGGTGTTCTCCAGCCTCCCGCCCTCGGTGTTCTCCAGCTTCCCGCCCTCGGTGTTCTCCAGCTTCCCGCCCTCGGTGTTCTCCAGCTTCCCGCCCTCGGTGTTCTCCAGCTTCCCGCCCTCGGTGTTCTCCAGCTTCCCGCCCTCGGTGTTCTCCAGCCTCCCGCCCTCGGTGTTCTCCAGCTTCCCGCCCTCGGTGTTCTCCAGCTTCCCGCCCTCGGTGTTCTCCAGCCTCCCGCCCTCGGTGTTCTCCAGCTTCCCGCCCTCGGTGTTCTCCAGCTTCCCGCCCTCGGTGTTCTCCAGCTTCCCGCCCTCGGTGTTCTCCAGCCTCCCGCCCTCGGTGTTCTCCAGCTTCCCGCCCTCGGTGTTCTCCAGCTTCCCGCCCTCGGTGTTCTCCAGCCTCCCGCCCTCGGTGTTCTCCAGCTTCCCGCCCTCGGTGTTCTCCAGCTTCCCGCCCTCGGTGTTCTCCAGCCTCCCGCCCTCGGTGTTCTCCAGCTTCCCGCCCTCGGTGTTCTCCAGCTTCCTGCCCTCGGTGTTCTCCAGCCTCCCGCCCTCGGTGTTCTCCAGCCTCCCGCCCTCGGTGTTCTCCAGCTTCCCGCCCTCGGTGTTCTCCAGCTTCCCGCCCTCGGTGTTCTCCAGCTTCCCGCCCTCGGTGTTCTCCAGCCTCCCGCCCTCGGTGTTCTCCAGCTTCCCGCCCTCGGTGTTCTCCAGCTTCCCGCCCTCGGTATTCTCCAGCTTCCCGCCCTCGGTGTTCTCCAGCCTCCTCAGCGATGGCAACAGTTTCTGTGTCTAAGGTATAAACCAGCTTCGTATTTCTAATATACTTGTATAACAGAAATATTGAATTAGTTCGCTGACAAATGAAGTGTTGTTGTGGCCAGTACAGGTGAAGTATTATTATTAGTAGTAATGGTAATGTCTTCTCACAGATATAGTAACATAGGATACAAACCCACACTTGTTTATGTGTGAAATTTATGCAAGGAATTTACACCAAGTCTTTCGCAGTCTGAGTGTGTGGTTAGGTCTTGTCAAGGTCTGAGTGTGTAGTTAGGTCTTGTCAAGGTCTGAGTGTGTAGTTAGGTCTTGTCAAGGTCTGAGTGTGTAGTTAGGTCTTGTCAAGGTCTGAGTGTGTGGTTAGGTCTTGTCATGGTCTGAGTGTGTGGTTAGGTCTTGTCAAGGTCTGAGTGTGTGGTTAGGTCTTGTCAAGGTCTGAGTGTGTGGTTAGGTCTTGTCAAGGTCTGAGTGTGTGGTTCGGTCTTGTCAAGGTCTGAGTGTGTGGTTAGGTCTTGTCAAGGTCTGAGTGTGTGGTTAGGTCTTGTCAAGGTCTGAGTGTGTGGTTAGGTCTTGTCAAGGTCTGAGTGTGTAGTTAGGTCTTGTCAAGGTCTGAGTGTGTGGTTAGGTCTTGTCAAGGTCTGAGTGTGTGGTTAGGTCTTGTCAAGGTCTGAGTGTGTGGTTAGGTCTTGTCAAGGTCTGAGTGTGTGGTTAGGTCTTGTCAAGGTCTGAGTGTGTGGTTAGGTCTTGTCAAGGTCTGAGTGTGTGGTTAGGTCTTGTCAAGGTCTGAGTGTGTGGTTAGGACAAGACTTGCTCCTCAACGTCTAATGTGGCTCCTATCGTGGGCCCAGTCCTCTTATCCTTCTTGATGGTCAAGAAGGTCCAGTCCTCTTATCCTTCTTGATGGTCAAGAAGGTCCAGTCCTCTTATCCTTCTTGATGGTCAAGAAGGTCCAGTCCTCTTATCCTTCTTGATGGTCAAGAAGGTCCAGTCCTCTTATCCTTCTTGATGGTCAAGAAGGCCCAGTCCTCTTATCCTTCTTGACGGTCAAGATGGTCCAGTCCTCTTATCCTTCTTGACGGTCAAGAAGGTCCAGTCCTCTTATCCTTCTTGATGGTCAAGAAGGCCCAGTCCTCTTATCCTTCTTGACGGTCAAGAAGGTCCAGTCCTCTTATTCTTCTTGATGGTCAAGAAGGTCCAGCCCTCTTATCCTTCTTGACCATCAAGAAGGATAAGAGGACTGGCACATTAGACGTTTAGGAGCAAGTCTTGTCCTAACCACACACTCAGACCTTGACAAGACCTAACCACACACTCAGACCTTGACAAGACCTAACCACACACTCAGACCTTGACAAGACCTAACCACACACTCAGACCTTGACAAGACCTAACCACACACTCAGACCTTGACAAGACCTAACTACACACTTAGACCTTGACAAGACCTAACCACACACTCAGACCTTGACAAGACCTAACCACACACTCAGACCTTGACAAGACCTAACCACACACTCAGACCTTGACAAGACCTAACCACACACTCAGACCTTGACAAGACCGAACCACACACTCAGACCTTGACAAGACCTAACCACACACTCAGACCTTGACAAGACCTAACCACACACTCAGACCTTGACAAGACCGAACCACACACTCAGACCTTGACAAGACCTAACCACACACTCAGACCTTGACAAGACCGAACCACACACTCAGACCTTGACAAGACCTAACCACACACTCAGACTGCGAAAGACTTGGTGTAAATTCCTTACATAAATTTCACACATAAACAAGTGTGGGTTTTTATCCTATGTTATTATATCTGAGAAGACATTGCCATTACTAATAATAATAATGTAATTTATGTTAACACTTGTCACTTGGACTGCAACAAATCAATTTATTAATTATGTTAATATTTGTCACCTGGACTGCAATAATAAATAATCACGTACAACACTTGACGGTAACACACAAGTACAGTACAACACTATAATGTACACACAACACAATAATCAATAACTGCAAAAATAATTCACAGGTGTCAACTACACACAACACCCAATGACTTATTCATCCACTGGTATCTGGAAAGAATATAAAATGCACTGTATCACACAGATACTGAAATACTCAATAATGAAATAATGATATACTGTAATAATATAATATCAATACCAACACCGTACAACTCAAATGCACAAAAATATAAGATATATTAAATGTGTGGAGTGTGTATAACACTTACACCAATGACAGTGAACGGATACAGTATCACGCAGACTGCTGTACTGACATTTGTTCAGTTGCTTCTTCGACCAATCTACCTCTCACCTGTATCGGGTGATAACAATGCGGCTCGGATGGCTGATCCAAGACCAACACAAGAGAAAACACTTTAGGAACAAGAAAAATGTTTGTGCTCACTTTAGGGCCAGCCTGTCACTCACACCTTGCATACACACAATGTTGGACTGTAGATGCTCAGATATAATACTCCAGCAATTACTGCACGTGATGACATGCGAGTAACACAGTCGACACAGGGTGGCAGGTACAACTGGATCAACAGGTGTTCCGTGGCCGAGCGTGGCGCGACGAGCAAGCTGGGGTAGCGGTGGCGGCAGCTACACACAGGGTGGTAGGGTTAGCTCACACACACAGGGTGGGCTCACGTGGTAGGGTGGCATGGCTTGGTGAGAAAAAGGCCACAAATCGCTCTGAAAATAAAGTTATCTTGAGGTTATCTTGAGATGATTTCGGGGCTTTTTAGTGTCCCCGCGGCCCGGTCCTCGACCAGGCCTCCACCCCCAGGAAGCAGCCCGTGACAGCTGACTAACACCCAGGTACCTATTTTACTGCTAGGTAACAGGGGCATAGGCGTAAAGAAACTCTGCCCATTGTTTCTCGCCGGCGCCCGGGATCGAACCCGGGACCACAGGATCACAGTCCAGCGTGCTGTCCGCTCGGCCGACCGGCTCCCTTATCTCTCTCCGAAAAATTAATGGTAGCAGTGGGGAATCAATGTACAGTACTTCACTGATAACCCGGTCTCATTAATTTTAATATGAAGATGTTCACGATGATCACTGATATAACACTGGCAAGTCTCGCTGCTTCTTGCTGTGATCACGTGGTGACACAATCTCTCTCTTTTCTCAAGTAACTTAACCGGATTCTGCAGCGAATTGCACTAAGTGAAATTAGGCAGGTGACGAGATAATGTAATAATGTCATAAGGTGGGAATCTAGGCTACTGGCCAGTAGCATAGATCCTCACATCTGTGTGTAACGAAAGATGTCGACAGAATGCCGAGGCCAGGACCTGCTTGGCACTATAATGCTCTCCTTACCTTCTGTGCCATTATATGAAATTGACCAATGAGGCATTAGGCACTGAGGTCTAAACCAATCAGGACTGTTCCCTCCAAGTGGAGAGAGGCTGTAACGTCACAACTACATTATGGCCGAGGCCTAGTGTTTTTCTTGATGGTTGACTTCCTTCTACCTTTCTGACAGCAAGCTTGAGAATGTTCCTCCTCACTCCATTTCTTGACACTGGCTCCCTGGAGTCAACAAGTTGATATCACATAACAACCAGATAAAACTCCTTCCCTTCCCTGATATCCTTAAAAAAATACCTTCCTGATATCCCTAAAAAAAGCAAGAGTAATGCCAGTTCATAGAGGAGGCAGTCCGGCAGACATAAACAATTACAGACCATTATCAAATCTACCCATACAGTATTATCAAAAATATTTGAAAAAATTATTTACAAACAGCTCTAATCCTACCTCATAAAATTCAACATACTAAGCCCTCTGTTAGTTTGGCTTCTGCTCACAAAAAGAGTACCAACTATGCAATTATTAGTCTACTTGATATAATCTACACAGTCATTGACAAAAATGATTTCCCAATTGGACTCCTCATTGACCAGAGTCATGGCCTTTGATACTGTTAACTATAACTATCTCTTACTTGAACTTCACAATTATGGAATCCGAGGTCTTGCCCTGAACTATATTCGATCCTATCTTAGTGACAGACATCAATATGCAGCCATCAATGATATAACCTCCCCCACTCTACCATTAACTGTAGGGGTGCCACAGGGTAGCATCCTAGGACCTCTCCTATTTCTTATATACATCATTGATCTGCCTAATGTCTCTTAACATTCTTACACCTATATTATTTGCTGACGATACTACCTTCATCTACTTAGACCCCAACCCACACACACTAAATAATCTTGTAAATAACAAATTAAAAAAAGTCCACTCATGGATGTCAACCAACAATTGCACACTAAACATAGAAAAGACCTACTACATTTTATTTGGAAGTAAATCAACAAATGTAATTCAGCTTCGGATAGACAACGTTAACATCAGCAATACTAATGATGGAAAGTTCCTTGGCTTATACATACACAAGAGACAACTTCAGCACCCACATAAAACACATAACCAAGAAAGTCTAAAAAATGGTTGGTATACTATTTAAAATCAGATATTATGTTCCAAGCTCTCTTTTCATTATACTACACACTAATCTATCCCTATCTTACTTATGGTATCTGTGCGTGGAACTCAATCACTGCAAACCACCTCAAGCCCATCATCATCCAGCAAAAATCTGCTATCAGAACTATAACAAACTTTGCTTTCAGACAACACACAGCCCCTCTGTTTAAATCCCTAAACATGCTAAACATAAACTCACTCCATACATTCTCTTGTGCCATTTACATATACAAAACCTTGTTCCTAAATGCTAATCTTGATCTGAAACTTTTCCTTGATAGGTGTAATAGAACCCATGATCACCACACCAGAAATAAATATATCTTTGATATTCCCAGAGTCAAACTAAATCTGTGTAAACACACTATGCAAATAAAGGTACCTAGTCTATGGAACTTACTCCTAATGAATTGAAAAGCTGTCCAACCTATGCTTTATTCAAAACTAAAACCAAAAAATACCTAATTTTATCCTTATAGTTTCCTCCCAAGTGCTTTAAACTCTTAAAATTCGCTAAACTCTTGTGCTACCCACTTCCCCACCATATGTGCCTAAGCCATACAACCTCACCATTGTAATCACTGCTCTCATCTTATATCATGGATGTTATATTGAATGCATATATTACTACTATATACAGTACCTATAAATAATCCTCATATTGTACCTGTTGATAATCCACAAATTTTACTATAATGTACCTACTAAACTTTTCAAATTTTCTTACAATGTGCCTGTTAACATTTTTCAATTTTGCTAGAAATTCTTGTGGTCGATCTCGAACCTATTGATGTGACAATGTGTATTGAATTTTGTAACTAGCTCATCAAGATTGTAACTTGCTTAGCTAAATGAATTATGGGGTTCAGTCGCTGAGCCCATTATGTGCCTCTGTAACCCTTTCCACTACCGCCCACAAGATGGATATGGGGGTTGCATAAGCAATGAACTAACTAAACTGCTAGAAATTACGCACTTAAATTTAACGGTTAGATGAAGGATCTGCCCGAAATGTTGTGTGTGTTAGTGGTTTTACAAGAATATAAAAAAATCAATGCTATGTACTCTCATAAACCCAATGTATCTTGTATATATATAAATAAATAAATGTATACTTCTCGCTGTAAATAACAAACAATTAGACACACAATGGCCCCTTGCACTACCTTGGCCTCCTGATGAGCTGAGCTCTCCATAGATACCCAACAAAGTATACTTAAGTCTTGCATTAACAAAACTTGACCTTGTGCACACACACTGTGCACTTGAGAATTCAACTGTTACCGTGCACTCACTTTGCACATATTAAGACAGCTGGCAAAATCCATTCTCTCACAATGCATAAAGCCACTAATATGCACAGCATTTCAGGCATGATGTGAAGAAAATCAACTTAAAAACTAAGACTTAAAACTAATTGAGATCAAAAGCAAATGTTAAACTGAAGCAGAGAAAATAAATAAAAAGAATTATAATACTGTAATTACATGATGAGTGAAACAGCAGAAATTGCAACAAAACAGCAGATAGTAATTTTAACTAAATATACAGAATGACTACAATTTTCTTAAGGTTTTACATAGCAGATATCAGCAGTTATACAAGCTAGTCATTAATCATTAATGTTTGATAATGACAAAACATAGATTGATGTTTAGGAGGTAAGGTTGGCTACATGGAGTTTATTAGGTAGTACTGGTACTTAGTTTCTCTCTTAAACTGGTTGAGAGAGGGACAGTCTTTGATGTGATTGAGAAGGTCATTCCACATTCTGGGACCCTTGATTTGCAAAGCATTTCTAGTTTGGTTAAGTCACACTCTTGGAATCTCAAATGGATATTTGTTTCTAGTGTGGTGCCCATGAGTTCTCTTACAACGCTCCAGGAAGCGTTTAAGGTCAGGATTAGCATTGCAGTTCAGTTTTATATATATATACATGTATGTAGAGAACACTTAAGAGGATGTGCAGTGACTTAAATCTTTGAATATGGTAGATATTAAGTAAGGGGGCTAAGTGCTGCTTGGGAACAGGGTTTGTTATTGTTCTAATAGCTGATTTGGGTTGAGTAATTAGAGGTGGTAGATGATTTTGGGTAGTAGAACCCCAGGCACAGATACTATGTGAGGTAAGGATAGATGAGAGTAATAAAAGATTTACAGAACAGGGTGAAGTATATAGTATCTTATTTTAGAAAGAATGCCAAATGTTTTATAATTTTTGTAGTTATATTTTGAATGTGTCCCTGGAAATTCAGCTTGTTATCAATGAGAACTCCAAGGAAGTTACCATTTACAGTACTTTGTTACTAATTTTGGTATTGTTAATTCTTATGTTAATTTGATCAGTGGCTTTATTACCAAACAAATATAGGTTTTATCAATGTTAAGGGTGAGTTTGTTAGTTAGCTAAAGATGGAATTAATTCAGTAAAGTATTCACTGGCCTCGTAGCCTGGTGGATAGCGCGCAGGACTCGTGATTCTGTGGCGCGGGTTCGATTCCCGCACGAGGCAGAAACAAATGGGCAAAGTTTCTTTCACCCTGAATGCCCCTGTTACCTAGCAGTAAATAGGTACCTGGGTGTTAGTCAGCTGTCACGGGCTGCTTTCTGGGGGTGGAGGCCTGGTCGAGGACCGGGCCGCGGGACACTAAAAAAAAAAAAAACGAAATCATCTCAAGATAACCTCTCAAGAAGAACTATAATTATCTAAGTGTAGTTACAGGATGAGAGCTACGCTCGTGGTGTCAAACACCTAGGGAAGAGGTCCCTGAATGCTTGCAGCTTGAATTGAAGAGAAGCCAATCCAACACAGCAAAACTGGATACAAAACATGCACATAAATGAACAAATCCACAAGGGCCGTGACGAGGGTTTGAACCTACATCCGAGAGGACGTAGGTTCGAACGCCTCGTCACGGCCCTTGTGGATTTGTTCATTTGATGCATCAAGCTATTGTGATTTCTGTGTGTAATGCTCATAAAGCAAATACCAAAATAATAGAACTAAACACAAGCAAATAGTCCCACTGGATGAAGTCCAAGATGATGGCCGGCACTCGACTAAAAGCAGTAGGGCTCACTGCAACTGACAGACCCATAGTACTACAGGCAGTTGACACCTCCACATGAGCAACAGAACTGAGTCAGTAAGGCTGGTTATGGCTGCCTGGTCATGGCTGTTAGTACAAACTGTATAGGGTTTCAGCCTGGTATGAGTGAGCCAATTGTTTCATTAGAATTGTTTGCAGAGTTGTCTGGCAGTTTCGATGTTTTGTTTGATACTTAATTGGTGGCAGATTGGCATTCACTCCCAGCACCTCTGTGAGGGTGCCAGGTTCTGACTCTGGTTCCTGGTAGAACAAACACAACTGTGACTGATGTGACCCATTGGAATGGAGCAATGTCAGTGAGATATAGCTTCAGGGAGCCACCAAGGGGCTCCCCTAGAAAATATAGTATGAGTATATTTTAATGATATTCATGTTTATACAATTTGACTCAGTGAAGATTATCATATGTGATTTCTAGGTTGAGTAAGTTTGGCTTGGCATTTGGTATAGTGTTAGATTTTTGTTCTTTGCAGGGTGTGTTTTCCTTTAAGAGAAGTAAAGGCAATAAGAGAAAAGTGTGCGGTATCTCATCACTGGACTACTGGAGTGAAGTGGAAGATGAGGACATTAAAGAAGTTAATTACAAGAATTATGTAAAGTGCTGGCAAATGGTCACCAATATTCTCAACGTAAGTATACAAAAAATATAAAAATTAAGGAAACTGCAGAAGGCCCATTAGCCCATGTGAGGACCAATGGGCCTCAATGACCCAGTGGGTCATTCTTTCCTATTTCATCTCCAACCAAACTCATATATACATGTCTCGCCTTCTTCTGAAGCAATCCAGCAATCCCTCATATATTATGCTACCCAATCATGTGCTACATAAGTCAACAACACTGTTCCCAAACCATTATTTTCACAGGTCTCTCTTGCATCTAAATGGATCCAACTTGTATCCATTGCTTATGGTGATATTATGGTTATTCTGTGGTGATATATTTAACACCTTATTATTACCTACTCTATTATACCTTTTTGTCCATCTGTATAGTACTTCAATCATGTCATCCATTCACCTTTTTTGAGAATGTAGATTAAACTTTTTAAATCCCTCTTCATATGGGAGGTTTATAATTCTTGGGATTAACTTTGTCATTTTTCTCTGTACCTGTTCAGATGAATTGTCCATTTTCTGGAGGGTCGAACAGAGGCTTCCTGTTGCTAGCTGCATGGAGATAACTCCTTACTATTAAATGACATCATCACATCAGCTCTTGCAAGTCATGAGGGAGCCTACCAGGGACTGAGGGGCCAAAACCTGACCCTTCCTTCCCCATTAGAGAGGCACAGAGCAAGGGATGCACGATCACTGTCACTAGGTTACTACTGCCCACCAGGAAGCAGGAGGGCTGCTGCTGCTTGTGGTTTGTGCCAGCCATTTTACCCCTTTGGTAGGGCAGTGGAGGGATGGCTTGCCCTATTTGTCAACTGGTCCCAGGGTTTGTGCGCTTTTTGGGTCATCTTGTGTGGCCTGCGGTGGAGTTAGTCGGTCCCTTCCATATTCTTGGAGCTAGGCAGGCAAAGATCTCTTCCCTTTGCCTGTGTTGGGTCATTTCAGAGTGGGTTGCTTCCGTTGTGGTCGAAACGATCACATCTCGGCAGTGGGTGTCTTGTCTCTTCCTGGTTCTAAAATGGGTCTTGGCAGAGCTTTGGTTCATCCTTAATCTCTCAAGCTTGAACTTCTTCATCCCCCTCTCCTCGTTCCAGATGACCACTTTGGCCCAGGTTCGTCTTGCCTCGCCTTAGATGCAGGCTCCTGAATTATATTTCTAGACCCCCGGGATGTGTACTGGCATGTCCCTATTCACCCCAGGTTCGGGTATTGGTTAGGTTCAATAGTGGGACATCAGACTTACCGCTCTCGAGCTCTTCCTTTCAGCTTGAATTTGGCTCCTTAGGGTTTTATCAGGTTGGCTCTGGTTATGGTGACTTGTCTTTGTTGGACGTTCATGTTCTGGCTTACCTTGATGACTGGCTAGGGTGGGACCCCCCAGTCAGTCTGCATGTCTGCTAGCCAGGGATCTAGTTCTTTCCTGGTTTGCCAGATTTGAGTTCCTGGTGAACTTTTGGAAGTTCCAGTTGGTTCTGTCCCAGGTTTTGAGTTAGTTGGGCCTTGTGTTGGATTCTTGGTCCTCGTCACTTTCCCTTTCTCTGGCAGCTTTGCTTCGGCTCCTGACCACTGCCTGCTTGTGTTGGAGCAGCCCTGGGTGACTGTGCTTACCAGGCTGGTGAGCGTCAGGGTCATTGGTCACCACCTTTTCGTCGACCGCACAGAACATTGTGGGAGTTTGTGGACATGTGTTGTGTCCTGAGGAAGATTCATATTCCTCCAGGTTCCGTGTTCTGGCTCAGTTCAGACTGTTTCCCAGTGGTTCATTGTCTGAATCTGGAGAGGAGTTCTCTTTAGTCCATTATTCTTTGGAGTTGGATGCTGCATGAGCTCGATTATCCGGACTATATGGGAAGGACCCCCATCCGGGTTAAGCCTGACACCTGGATTAGCTGACTTTTTACCGGAGAAGTTCAAAAGTGAACATATTAAAAAAAATTGTTCCACAAAAACATAATTTGAATTGCCACACACAGACTATAATTATGAAATACTCAAGTGCAGTATTGCAATTAATTTCAAACAGAAACTTCAGCTTACCTTGTTGTAGTTCTTCTTGATTGATGCTACACATCTTGAAGATAAGAATTCTTGGGCTTACTTGTGAGGCCTCACTGGTTGAAGGTCCTTGGCTTGCTTGTGAGGCCTCACTGGTTGAAGGTCCTTGGCTTGCTTGTGAGGCCTCACTGGTTGAAGGTCCATGGCTTGCTTGTGAGGCCTCACTGGTTGAAGGTCCATGGCTTGTGAGGCCTCACTGGTTGAAGGTCCTTGGCTTGCTTGTGAGGCCTCACTGGTTGAAGGTCCATGGCTTGCTTGTGAGGCCTCACTGGTTGAAGGTCCATGGCTTGCTTGTGAGGCCTCACTGGTTGAAGGTCCATGGCTTGCTTGTGAGGCCTCACTGGTTGAAGGTCCATGGCTTGCTTGTGAGGCCTCACTGGTTGAAGGTCCATGGCTTGCTTGTGAGGCCTCACTGGTTGAAGGTCCATGGCCTTGCTTGTGAGGCCTCACTGGTTGAAGGTCCTTGGCTTGCTTGTGAGGCCTCACTGGTTGAAGGTCCTTGGCTTGCTTGTGAGGCCTCACTGGTTGAAGGTCCTTGGCTTGCTTGTGAGGCCTCACTGGTTGAAGGTCCTTGGCTTGCTTGTGAGGCCTCACTGGTTGAAGGTCCATGGCTTGCTTGTGAGGCCTCACTGGTTGAAGGTCCATGGCTTGCTTGTGAGGCCTCACTGGTTGAAGGTCCATGGCTTGCTTGTGAGGCCTCACTGGTTGAAGGTCCTTGGCTTGCTTGTGAGGCCTCACTGGTTGAAGGTCCTTGGCTTGCTTGTGAGGCCTCACTGGTTGAAGGTCCTTGGCTTGCTTGTGAGGCCTCACTGGTTGAAGGTCCTTGGCTTGCTTGTGAGGCCTCACTGGTTGAAGGTCCATGGCTTGCTTGTGAGGCCTCACTGGTTGATGGTCCTTGGCTTGCTTGTGAGGCCTCTCTGGTTGAAGGTCCATGGCTTGCTTGTGAGGCCTCACTGGTTGAAGGTCCATGGCTTGCTTGTGAGGCCTCACTGGTTGAAGGTCCTTGGCTTGCTTGTGAGGCCTCACTGGTTGAAGGTCCATGGCTTGCTTGTGAGGCCTCACTGGTTGAAGGTCCTTGGCTTGCTTGTGAGGCCTCACTGGTTGAAGGTCCATGGCTTGCTTGTGAGGCCTCACTGGTTGAAGGTCCATGGCTTGCTTGTGAGGCCTCACTGGTTGAAGGGTTGTTGTATACAATACAGATTATAGGCCCCTCCACATGCCCCATATTTCCCAGGCAGTCCCTGCTAACTCTCCTCTCTCTCTCTCTCTCTTGATACCCCTTACCCTGAAACCACCCACCCCAACACTACCAATATCACGTGCCTCGAGCCACAGCCATACGGGATTCATACGGTACGGCCCGATGCCCAGCTTCGTATCCGGAAAAATCTCCGGTTGTCTGGATTTCAGTTCGGATATAAACAAGTAGTAGGTAGAAAGTTATCCGGATTTGATTTAAACTCTCTGCCTGTATACTTGTATCTGGAGAAACCTCTGGTCATCTGGATTCGATGTATAAGAAATGCTATACATTTAAAAAATTAAACATTTTGTAATAGTATTTACAGTACTGTACAGTACTGTACTACTAAATGCAGAAGAATAGTAATACCTTACCTACCTATCCCTGTGGTTACCTTGTGGTGATTCCAAGGAGCAATGTCCCTACAGCCTGGTCTCTTACCAGGCCTCTTGGTTGGTAGTAGTATAAACCGGGCCAGAAGCCGGCAATTTTCATTTTTTCCCATGCCGGCTTCTGGCCTGTGTATTTTTCGTTACCCCAGTGACCCATGCACAGGCACGTTCAAGGGGATTAAAATGCCGGCTTCTGGCCCCTGGGTTTTCTCGAATTTTTTCACTATGCCGGCTTCTGGCCCCTGGGTTTTACGAACTTTTTTTCCCTATGCCGGCTTCTGGCCCCTGGGTTTTACAAACTTTTTTTCCCATGCCGGCTTCTGGCCCCTGTGTTTTACGAACTTTTTTTCCCATGCCGGCTTCTGGCCCGTGTATTTTTCGTTACCTCAGTGACCCATGCACAGGCACGTTCAAGGGGATTAAAATGCCAACCTGTTCAAGGGGATTAAAATCCAGGCTGTTGGGCACAGTGTGCACCAAGATGTATGAATAATCACAGCCTGGGTGATCAGGTATCTTTTGGAGGTGTTTATCGAGTTCTCTCTCTCTCTCTCGAACACTGTGAGATGCCAGCCAGTTATGCCCTTTATATGTAGCGGGGGAGTGTCGGGAAGTCTTGGGCCTTTTATATTGGAATGGCCAGGTCCCAAATTTGCACAGTAGAATAACAACATACTGGAGCAAAAGATACAGAAGGGAATGCAGAATAATAGAACCAGTGAAGAGTAGAGGTGCCATAGGCACAATCAGAAAGCACTGTCTGAACATCAGAGGTCCACAGCTGTTCAATACCCTGCCAGCAAGCATTAGAAATATTGCCAGAACAAAGGTGGATGTCTTCAAGAAGCATTTAGATAAGTTCCTGCAAGAAGTGCCGAACCAACTGGGTTGTAGTGGCTGTGGGCCTGCAGGCCACTCCAAGCAACAGCCTGTGTGACCAAGTTATCTCAATCTGAGCCTGGCCCTGGGCATATTTGGGAAGTAGAAGAACTCTTGCAACTCTTTCCAGGTATGATGTTGATACAGTTCTCTCTCAGCATAACTATTGCACCTCTGCTTTTCAATAGGGCTATTTTGCACATCCTGCCATTTCTACTGCTGGAAATAACGTTGTGATATTACAGTGGTACCTCGCATAACGATTGCCCCAAAAGGCGAACATTTTGGGTAACGAACGGCCCGAACGGCGTCAAATCGTTCTGCATGGGGAACGCTTGTTTGAGTAACGTCAACACCACATGGTGGGGTCGCGCTGCTTCTTGCACATTCTTAGACGCCTCCGACGATGCACATAAATTATGTTGTTCTTGTTTAAAGATGCTAATGATGCTGGGATATAAAGGGGTGACTGCTGAGATGTTGCAAAGTATTGATGTTTTTGTAGGAAAAAAGAAATGAAATTTCTGATATACAACAAATGTCAAAAAGGTTCGTTCGGTGTTTGGCAGGTAGGCTGCTCCATTATAACAATCTTTCTTTGTTTCAAATGAGTTCCATTTGTTTTGTATTTGTCATTTACGTCTCAATAATGGAGCAGCCTACCTTACATACACTGAACAAACTATTATGACATTTTCCTCTTTTCAAATGTGTTCAATATTTATTTTTCATTTGCCTTATAGCAAAAGGTTCGTTTGGTGGTCAGCAGGTAGGCTTCTCCATGTTTCTTGCATAAAAAATTGTAAATAATAACAAAAAATGAAGAATTTTGAAAACAAGAACAAATGTCAAAAAGGTTCGTTCGGTGGTCTACAGGTAGGCTGCTCCATGTTTCTTAAATAACAAAAATAAAGAAAAATAAAAGAACTGTTGAAACAATTTGAAAAATTGACAAATGCCATAAAGATTCATTCAGTTTTTGTCGGGTAGGCTGCTCCATTATTGAGACGTAAGTGACAAATACAAAACAAATGGAACACATTTGAAACAAAGAAAGATCCTCATAATGGAGCAGCCTACCCAACAAACACTGAACGAACCTTTTGCTATAACGAATATGAAAGACAAGGGCTGCTGGCTGGGTTAGTACTGCGTGAGCAACCATTTGTGGCACACGCGCCTCTGGCTCTCAAACACCTGTCCGACACGATGTTGAAAGATTGCACTCAGTAAAATTCAGACTCTATTGTTTGAAGAACATAAGGGTCATAATATTGGTGAAGCTATGCGCAATAAGGACTTAACACAATGGTCAGATGCAAGTGATACAGTACAGCACCCATGAGGATGATACAGCAAGCGTATCCAGTTGTAGCTCTGAGCCCCACCCTTGCCATCTCCAATTTATATAGATGATACATAGATGAATCATTTTCTGCGTTCAGTGATGATGCATCTGATACAAGTAGTATAGATGAACAGTGTTAGCGGCTTCCATGGTGGTGTTTTCCATAGATATTTTCAAGAATACCTGAATCTCTTCCTGACTGACGGACACTCTTTGAGGCTAGCTGAATCTCTTCCTGTGTGGGACCTTATAAAGCAATCTTTTCAAGACTACCTTACAATTTGAGCTTTTCCTACAATCGTTTCAATACTACCTTATACTTTACAAGCATGGCTACATACCACCTACAAGTACTAAAGCCAAGGGTGCACGCGAGTGTGTTATTTGCAAGCACACAGAACGATGAAACAGGAAGCGAAAATCTATCTGTAGCTGGTGCAAGGAGAGCAAAGTCGCGCTGGGTACCATGGACTACTTCGTTGACTATTACGCACCTCCAAAGTACTGAGTGTGTAATACAGTGTGTTACTGTGTAAATAGTATGTGAAACTGTACATATTGTAATTTTAGTGAATTTTTACCACGTAATATTGTGGCAAACATTTATTGTGGACACATTACTGACACATGTATCACAGTTCCATGGAACATTATGAACATTCTACTGTATACATATTGTAAAGGACACAAATATGCATCATATACGATAAAAGAAACAAATAAAACTGTATTGGAAATACATAGAAAGAATATTTGAAAATATATTTGTGGCAACACTCAGTGCTTGAATGGCCTGCGCGACCGTGTCTGGGAGCTTCACACACGGGCGACCAGCCCCTGATGACGTCACAGCACACCTTGTCCACGTCCTCACAGCCAAAGTATATCTTGAGGTTATCTTGAGATGATTTCGGGGCTTTTAGTGTCCCCGCGGCCCGGTCCTCGACCAGGCCTCCACCCCCAGGAAACAGCCCGTAACAGCTGACTAACTCCCAGGTACCTATTTACTGCTAGGTAACAGGGGCATAGGGTGAAAGAAACTTTGCCCATTTGTTTCTGCCTCGTGCGGGAATCGAACCCGCGCCACAGAATTACGAGTCCTGCGCGCTATCCACCAGGCTACGAGGCCCACTGTGGAATTTAGTGGAATTTGGTAATTATTTTTACATAGACATGTTCAGAGAAGGTAATTTATCATTTTACAAAGAAAAATGATTTTTTGGGAACACTTGATGTCATGCACACTGGGGGAATTTCACAATAAACACAGTGCATCTCAGTGGTTACATGGGGACATTTGTTTTGTATGGCGTCCGTTTCACATGACGAACACAGAACGGATTAAATTCGTTATTCGAGGTACCACTGTATTTCCATGTGCAGATTTGGAACCAGTCCCTATAATATTTTATGGTTGTAAATTATTGTATGTATCTCTCTTCCCTGTGCTCTAGAGAATACAGATTTAAAAATTGTTATTGGTCCCAATAATTTAGATGTTTTATAGAGTAGAAATATAAAATATGAAGATGCGCATTCAGTACACCATATTCTGGTTCACCCACAGTTTGTTCATTAGTTCATCAAGGTACTCAGTTGACCTTGATTCGTTTAAGCAAGGTCACACATTAGTCTTATAGCTCATTCCTGCTTTTCACATTTCCTTTCACAATTATTCTATAAATTCTTGGTATTTGTATCAAACACATTTACTATACCTACCTCAAAATTAATTTTCACATCTTTCATCACACACAACAAATACTGTACAATTAGACTTCTTGACCCTTTCAGTTTTTAATTTCTTACGCATACATCTTGAGCTCTGCCCTGCATTTCGTTCATCATCAATTCCAATTCTTGATTCACTGAATGACATACTTATTCCATGGCCCAGTTATTTACTAAGACTAAGGCTTGCTCTTATAATCCTAACTTCATTCTACTTTATTCTGTCCTCATGGCAATTTTATTTTTGAATATGTGCATTGGTATTGCTAAAGTGAGAGTATTAGTGATCAACTTTATCTCTTAGATGCCTATCAAATCAAACTTTCTTTATAACATTCACCACTTCCAAATACAGTACAGGGTACTGGTTCCTTTTCTGCGGGGAGCCCCTATAGCTCCCTGGAGCTTATCGGACTAATGTATGTTATATTAGACAGGAACATTGGCTATGGAGTTCAGACCTACCAGGGACCAGCACCAGAACCTGGTCCCTTCAGAGAGGTTTCAGGGAGCAATGGCCCTGGAAAACCCCCTTGTGGTTGGGGGTTCTCCTTATCTGCCATCGACCGGGGTTAGGCACCCAGAAAGGTAGGCATAACAAAACAAACCCCACATGGTAAGAAACTAAAACAGAAAACTGGACAGAGAGGTAGAAACTCCCTACAATCCCAAGGAAACAAGCAAACAACCAAACATCACACTTTACTGCTGCGCTGCTTGTCTGCGCACCCCTCCCCACCCCGAGAGGGGGAGGGTGGGGTTTCCGGACCTCACCGCGCCGGCTACCTAGCACCAGTTCGTAAGCTAATGTCAACTGGGACAGATCCTTCTCTGGCCTCAGTTTCCTAGGCGGTGTTTGCTTTCGTGGCGCTCACTGCTGTGTTTTCTGTATTGTGCGGTGGCCAGGTGTTCCTCATCAGTACCAGGGCTGCATACGCTTAGGGGCTTTCTTCCCTAAGCGCACTGTGAGTACTGCCCCTGTGTGACAGGGTTATCTTACCTGAGGCATTCGGGAACCATTCCTGTAGAGGTTCTTGCTGCTCGGCATTTGCCTCACCCTTGGGGCCAGCTGGAGCTTGGGGCCCTTGTTTGGCCTTGGGTAGGGACTGGTATTGTGCTGGTTAGGGCATCAGGGTGTTGCACGGCATACCACCTACACGGCGACTAGTTCCTGTTGCCTTTGGGAATGGTGTACTTTTGTGGGGTTTTTCTTATGTTTTTCTTTTAATATTCCTGGTGGGGGTCTGCCTAGTGTGGCTATAGTTCCACTGGTAGTGTTTGGCGGCCCTCTGCTAGGCCCCTGTGATTGTACACGTCGCAGGGGTTTTCAGTGTTACATCCCCTCTTGTTAGCTTGGGTGTTTAACTGGTTAGCAACACCTTGCCCGGGCTTCCCGTAGCAGTCAGCCTACGTGCCCTGGAAAACCCTGTTGGGGCTCCGTGGACCATTGGATGTGTCTTCCGGGTTCCATCCCGTCTTGTGCGGGTTCGTTGGTTGCTGTGCCCTTGTCTCAGGGTGATGGTCGCCACTTTTACCTTCGTGCTGCCTGTTTCGTCACTGACACCTTGACCCGGAGTCTTGCCAGTTGTGTTCTCTGCTTGTTCTCCAGTACTCTCCTGATGTCATTACTGTTCAAAGTACAGGCGGCATCCGCGTTGCAAGCTCGGTTTAGGTTGCTGCAATGCGCTAGGTTGGTTTTCCACTTAGATGCCCGGGGGCCTCCCCGTTTTGTTTAGGTGCTGTTTGCCCCTTTCCCTCCCTGTTCCCGGCTCCTGACCATCTGCGGGTTTTGGGGTCGGGGCGGGGTTTAGTTGGTTCCGAGACTTGGGCGGCTTCTGGGGCTGCCCTGTTCGGGTTGGGGACGGAGGTTTTCAAGCCTGTTCCTCCTGCCAAGGCTTTTGGGTCTTACCAGCGGCCCATCTTTGCTGCATTTCCCGTGGACTTTTCCTTTTCTTTAAGGGCAGAGGGGTGTGGAGGACGGCTCTGCTCCGGGGCCTCTGTTGTGGGTTCCTGGGGCTGTGGGGGATGTCCGCTTGCAGTTTTAGCGGCCTGGGTTTTCTGCGTCTGGGCGGGGTTTTTCGTCCCTCTAGTCTGCTTCCTTCCCACATTTGCTGGCGTGTTTTTGGGTCTGTTGCGTCAGTCACAGCTCCTTTGTTTTGGTGGCCATTTTCTTTTCTGTGAATAACTCTCCGCTTGGCCACGGGCGGCGCTGCCGTTTGTTTACAGTTGCCTGGGTGTGCGAGCTGGCGTTTTGGTTAAGTTTTCACCTCCTGTTAGGGATTTTATCCTCATGTTGCCATTTCTTTGTTTTTCTGGGGTGTTCTGCCCGTCTTCTTTTCCTCTGGGAACAGTTGGGTGTTGGTTTTTACACCAGTTTTTCCATTTTCTGTCTGTTCTGGGTTTGGGCCCTAGGGTTTGGGCTCAGTATCCCTGTCTGTTTACCCTTGTTCCCACACCTTGTCCCTCGGTTTTCGGTCTGTTTTGGCAGTTTCCCTGGGTGCTGTGCTTTGCCCCTCAGTGGTGCAATTCCGCTGGCAAATGTGATAGTTTGGGCTCCCCCGGGTTCGATTCCAGGTTCCCTTGGGTTCTTTGGTTTCGTTCTGGAGGTATCTTCCTCTTGGGGACCCTTTGTGGGTTCAGGGGGCTTTGTTACCTTGTTTGTGACCAGGTTCTGCCTTCTGGGGTTCCGAGGTCTTCCTGGCTTGCAGGCTGACCTTTTTGGGTCTTGGCACGTGTTGTGGTTGTTCCGGGGCTTTGGGTTTTTGTTGTCGAGGTGGGCTTCTTGGGGCCTTCTTCAACTGGCCAGTGTGGTGCTCTCTGCCCACCAGTCGGCGGCTTGTCTTTTTCTTTTCTTTAATTTATTTTAAATTTTATTTACATGTATGTATATATGTTTTTATACATTTTGTGTGTGTAGGTATTTATGTATATGTGTGTGTGTATATATATATATATATATATATATATATATATATATATATATATATATATATATATATATATATATATATATATATATATATATATGTACATGTATGTATGTGTGTATTTATATATATACATTTTCTTTTGGAAGGGGTTCCATTCACTTTGCTGTTGATGGGGCGCTGGGGGTGCAGCTTGCTTTGTTAGCTCTCGCTTGTGGTTCTCCTCCAGCCTCTGGTGGCATCGGACGGCTTCTCCCCCTTTGGGGGGTTCGGGGCTGGCAGTGTGGGCTTGTTCCCCTGCGCTTCGTCATGTCATCTTGGTGTGGGTGCGTTTGGACATGGTCGTTCCGCCCCATCCGTCCGAGGTTCCCGCCTGTTCTAGTGCAGACACGGGCCTTGCGGTTCTTCTGGACTTATGCAGCCTGCACCCTGGATTCTTTTGCCCTCTTCGGAAAACTGTTGTTTCCGGTCCGGCTTCTATTGGGGGCCGGGTGCCTGGATTGTGCCCCTGGACCTCCGGGTCACTTCTTGGCACATTCCTCTCCAGGGTTCCGGGACTGGCACAGTTAATGGTGGGGCTTCAGGTTTGCCGCTTTTGTTGCCTTCCCTAGTTTGTAATTGGCACTTAGTGTATTTACACATCTTTACCGGATCTTGGTGACCTGTCTGCTTCTGCTCGGGATTCGGTTTCTGGCCTACCTCGACGACTGGCTGGTGTGGGCTCCCAGTCAGTCCGCTTGTCTGCTCGCCAAAGGTGTGGTTCTTTCCAGATTGCCAAGTTCGGATTCCTTTTGATCTGCAGGTCGTTCCATCTGTTTCCGTCCCGGGTTTGGACCTGGCTGGGTCTTGTTTCGGATTCTTTGACCACTTTTTTGTCTCTCCCAACAGAAGCGTTGCTGCGGCTGTGGTCCCGCCTTCGGCTGTTCATGAGGGGGTCCTGGGTTGCTCGGCAGTTGCTCGAGCAGTTGTGCGGGAGTCTGAACTTCGACGTGCTGGTCTGCCCGCAGGGTCGGGTTTGTTTCGGCGTCTGTTTGGTTCCTTCGGAGACTTCCCTTCCGCCTCTCTTGCAATCGTTGGGTTCGTTCCTCCGGGATCTTGTGTTGGACATCTTCAAGAGAAAACTGGACGGTTTTCTAAGTGAAGTTCCGGATCAGCCGGGCTGTGGTGGATACGTGGCCCTGCGGGCCGCTCCAAGCAACAGCCTGGTGGACCAAACTCTCACAAGTCGAGCCTGGCCTCGGGCCGGGCCTGGGGAGTAGAAGAACTCCCAGAACCCCATCAACCAGGTATCAACCAGGTGGTGCTGCGTCACCAGCTTCCTCTTTGGGGTTTTCGGGGTTCCGTGCCTTGGCACCTTTCCGAGCCTTCGCTCGATGTGTTTACGGACGGGTCATCTCTCGGCTGGGGCTTTGTGACCCGTGCTCACCAGGTCGGCCGGGGATGGTGGGGTCTGTCTCTCCGTCGGGCTCACAGCACGTTTCGGGAGTTTGTGGCTGTCTGGTTTGAGCTTTGGGAGTTCGTGGCTGTCTGGTTTGCGCTTCGGAGGGTTCGGGTCACTCGGTCCTCTACCATTCAGCTCCATTCAGACTGTTCTCTGACGGTTCTTTGCCGGAACCACAGGGTTTCTCTTAGGTGTTTGACCTTTGGGGTTGGTCCCTTTGAGTGGCTCGTTTGCTGTATTCTCGGGGTTTGGCTAACCGTGAGGTTCATGTCCGGGGTGTGTCCTACGTCCTAGCGGACAGCCTGTCTCGGTTCATTCCTCTGTTCGCAGATTGGCCAGTCGTCGCCGACTCGTTTCGTTGGCTCTGCTGGACGTATGGACTCCTGGCCATGGACGTCTTCGAGTCGGCGTCGTCTAGGCGTCGCCCATTCTATGTTGCGTCCTTACCCACCTGCGAGGCGTTTACGGTGTTTGCTTTCGGCAGGACTGGTCGAGGTGGGGGTACCTGTTCCTCTGCTCCCGGTCCAGCTGTTGCTTCGGGTTCTGGCTCGGTTGGAGCCCATTTCCAAGAGAGTAGTCCTCATGGTCCCTTGGTGGCTGGGCCAGCTTTATTTTCAGACGCTGCTTGATAGGTGTCTGAACCCGGGGCGTTTTCCCACGGCTCCGCCTCTTTCAGCAGGTCAGACCGGTTCTGTACGTGACTAGTTCGGCCTTCTCCTCGGCTCTTCGCGTCTGGTATTTTGACACGGGTATCAACATCTCTGTGGTGATCAGGTGGCTTTGTTGATGGTGTCCCTCCTGCGAGCTTCGTCTCGGCGACAGTATGATATTCCTGGTGTTTCTATGCACCTTTTTCTTGCTCTTCGTAGGTTGTCTTCTCTTTCGCATCGGGTTGTCTTGTCCTTTCTTGAGTTTTCAGGACTTCAGTTATTTGATGTTTTTTATTGTCGCCTCGTTTTGTGCGGCGCTGGCGGAGCCACTCCGGCTTGCGTTCGGGGTGGATGTCACATCTGCCCCGTTCTGTACGCTTTCTCGTGTTTTGTTTCACCTCCGGCCTGCTCATGTGTCGCCTGAGCTGTCCTGGTCCTTGATCAGGGACCTTGATCAGGCTCTTATCTTCTCCTCAATTTGTGGTAGCCCCTTCGGTTCAGGTTTCTGCTCTTTGGTACTGGTGGTAGGTTTGTACGTTTGCAGCCTTTCTCTGTCCTTCTGGCGACGGTCGAGACGGTTGCTTTCCAGAGGGGTCCTTGGGTTATTGATGCTTGATTGGTTCGGCCGGGGGTACGTCCTGTGTTGTCCGGTTGCGCTTTTTTGCCGTTACCTGCGTACCGTGTCTGGGGATGCGCTTTGGGTTGATCCAGTTCCCCTCGTTCCCTGTTTCATAGCTCGGGTCTTCCATGTCGTCCGCAGAGTTTTTAAGTCTTCCAGTCTGCGGTCTAGCCTTGCACCCGTGCTGTTCGGACGTTTGCAGCTTTCGCTACATTGTTGGTGACGTCTAGGGCTCATTTCGGGCGCAAGGATTTGAGGGTCACATAGGTTCTTGGCCGCTCGTTCTGTATGCGCGTGTCTACTTCTGTTCGTTCTTGTTGCCTTGGGTTGCAGGTTGCAGCCTGTTGTCTCGGCTTCGCGTTGCGGAGTTTGTGGCGGCCGCCTCCTGGGTCAGCCCTTTCTTTTCCTTCTCTTTGGGTATGAAGCTCCAGGGAGCCGTAGGGGCTCCCCACAGAAAACCAGCGTTGAATGTAATGAAACGCCATTTTCTGGGTAAGCCCCGGAGGTTCCCTGGCAACCCTCCCTCCCACTGGTTGGCATTTTTTTCGAGTTGGTTGAAGCTTAGCTTCCGAACTGATGCTAGGCAATGGCGCGGTGAGGTCCGGGGCTCCCCCCTCCCCCTCTGGGGACGGAGAGGGTTGTGCGGACGATCGGCGCGGCAGTAAAGTGTGATGTTTGCTTGTTTCCTTGGGATTGTAGGGAGTTTCTACCTCTCTGTTCGGTTTTTTGTTTTAGTTTTTCACCATGTGGGGTTTGTTTTGTTATGCCTACCTTTCTGGGTGCCTAACCCCGGTCGATGGCAGTTAAGGAAAACCACAACCACAAAGGGGTTTTCCAGGGCCATTGTTCCCTGAAACCTCTCTGAAGGGGCCAGGTTCTGGCGCTGGTCCCTGGTAGGTCTGAACTCCTTAGCTAATGTCCCGATCTAATATAACATACATTAGCCCGATTAGCTCCAGGGAGCCTCCGGGGCTCACCCAGAAAATGGTGTTTCATTACATTCAACACTGGTTTTATTCCTTTTATATTCCCTGCAGCTACACAAATAACTGTCATCAGGGTATATTTAAACAGTTTTCTCTATTTTTTGCTTTTTCATTGATTTAATAACATAATGAATCTTTTACCACTAATTTCAGGATTTACAAAGCAGTATTCATGCCAAAGTATTTGAAGACTTGGTGAAATTTGTTAGAAATTCTGGCGAGGAGAGTTGCACCATAAATGCTTCAACTAGAGGTGGTAAATCAGTGGAAGGCCAGAGAGATATACCTACAGCATGCTTAGTAACGGGTGTAAACATGCCAGACCACGATGCAGTGTTTAGCAGTTTAGTTGGCCTTCTGGTTGAAGGGGTTACACCACACATTGCACAGCTTCGAAGTAGAGAATGCACCACTCTTAGGTGAGGATGGTCCATTTCTGTTCGTGTAGGTCTTTCAGTTTGTGAGACACTAAAAGAGTAATTAAGTTATGAGTTGTTATAAATCGCTATCGCTTAAGCTTAATTTATTTTACTCTGGAAAGTGAAGACATGTTTTGGCTATTACAGAGGTGCCATTCATAAGATGATCACACAGCTGATGGGTCAGAATGACTTGGTAGATCTTGATTTTGAAGATGAAATGATGAAAGTACCATCCATTAAGAGGACTCAGGTTAATATGGCTGTATTAACTTCATGGTATCAGGTAAGATAATAGTTATTACTACTCATCTTGTTAAGTAATTTTCTTTTTGTACAATTCCCAATATTCGTATATACTGTATTGGGCATCTTCGTAGTTTTTTTTAGAATAAAATGTATATTATTTCTTTGAGAGCGCCTTTGTGGCTCTCTAATGCTATAGTCACTGAGATAGCGAACGTCCCCTACACAGTTACTTCAGTCTTAGGAGTTCTGTTGGCCTACCAGGAACCCAGAGCCCGAACCTATCGGGCTCCGCCCCATGGGTATTATGGTTGGTTCCCAGGGTTGGAGGGAGCCTGAGGAGGGGCCATGGGTACCCTTCTACCCTTCCATTATAACATCAAGCAGTGATGACTTCTCTGGGGAACACTCTCTGGCACGTTTTTTCTGCATACCACTAGGACCTGCTTGTGGCTCACTGCTTGTTTTTCTCACTAAAAACCTGTCTAGTGACACTTGTTTTTCCCTACTTTGTAACACTTGTCTGAAGTGAGACATCACATTGTCATTAAAAAGGTTAACACAACGGCCTACTACAGCTTGCTCTGGGTGAATTAATAACTTTTCAACATTCTCAAGTGTTTGTGCTCTTTGTTTCATGATTGTTGATATGCCTTTTGCCACTTTAGCATTCATAATGTCCTTTTTCTTAGCAATTACAGTGCATATCGTTGACATAGATTTATTGTACTTCCTAGCTAGTTCAACAACCCATGTACCATTTAAGGGTTTACGAATGGTCTCTCTTGTTTTTCCTCTATGGTCATTCGCACATGTGTTTTCTTGGCTTGAACCTTACCACAGGCTTTCTTGGGACCCATGGCAAGATATATAATAATAACTTTTATGTTTAAATATCCCAAAATCCGAAAAGCTTTGAAATTCTTTTTGAATAATTCAGGCGCAATTGTCACTAGGCGGGAGGCACTGGTAAACTGAGGTGCGGTCACCATGCCACCACGCGGTGGCACGGTGTGGTGCGCGATTGGTTAAGGTGGGGCTTTCTATACTTCTTTCTCCTGGTCCAGCTCTTGCTCCGAGTCCTGGTAAAATTGGAATCCAACAGGGGAATGGATTTCTGGCTTCTTGGTGACCAGCTCAGCCTTGTTTTCAGGCACTGCTTGTTCGGTGTCCAAACCCGGCTGTTTACCTGAGGCTCTGCCTTTTTTAGAGGGCTCCTGTGGAGTACCTTGTTGATTCTGCCTTCTCCAGTCTTCATGTTTGGAGTGTGTGATACATGTTTATCGCCATTTTTATGGTTACCTTACCTTGAGGTGCTTCTGGGGCTTAGCGTCCCCGCGGCCTGGTCGTCGACCAGGCCTCCTGGTTGCTGGACTGATCAACCAGGCTGTTGGACGCGGCTGATCGCAGCCTGATGTATGAGTCACAGCCTGGTTGATCAGGTATCTTTTGGAGGTGCTTATCCAGTTCTCTCTTGAACACTGTGAGGGGTTTGCCAGTTATGCCCCTTATGTGTAGCGGAAGTGTGTTTAACAGTCTCGGGCCTCTGATGTTGATAAAGTTCTCTCTCAGAGTACCTGTTGCACCTCTTTTTTTCAACGGGGATATCCTGCACATCCTGCCACGTCTTCTGGTCTCATGTGATGTTATTTCTGTGTGCAGGTTTGGGACCAGCCCCTCTAATATTTTCCACGTGTAAATTATTATGTATCTCTCCCGCCTGCGCTCAAGGGAGTACAGATTTAGGCTCTTTAGTCGGTCCCAATAGTTTAGATGTTTTACCGAGTGGATTCTAGCAGTAAAGGATCTCTGCACGCTCTCCAGGTCAGCAATTTCTCCAGCTTTGAAAGGGGCTGGAGAAATAGTACTCCACTCTATATACTGTGCAGCAGTACTCCACTCTAGAGAGCACAAGCATTTTGAAAAGTATCATCATCAGTATAGCATCTCTAGTGTGAAAAGTTCTTGTTATCCAACATGGTGTGGTGGATAGTGGTGATCAGGTGGCTGGTTTGTTGGTGCCCACCTTCGGTCTTCCTCTTGGCGACAGTATGAAGTCTCCTTGTGTTCTTTTCTCCATTTCCTCTCCCTTTGTCGTTCCTCTTCAATGTTTGTTTCAGTTGTTCTGTTTTCCTTTCTTGTTTTTTCTTGATTGGCATCTTACGTTGAATATTCTCGCCTCGTATCGTGCACTGGTGGCAGAGCCGCTTCAGCTTGCGGGATTGAGACTTCATTACTTTCAATGCTGTGTTTTGGTCATCAAAATGCTAAAGTGTTTAAGTACACTTAAATGATCACCATCAAGTCAGCTGAGTGGTGATTGATATTGTAAAATGTATAAGAGAAAAATAAAGCAATATTTTAGGTTGAAAACTGTTACACAGATGGAATGGGTAAGGTTGTTCATAGTGAACTTGTAGCAGAGTGGATAGTGTGTAATTGAGATGTGTTAGATCATCAGACTTTGACATTTCCCAAAATTATGGATTCAGTTTTGAGAACACATCATGGAAAAGATGAGGAAGAGGTTCAGAATTCACTGGGGAAAGCATCTGTGGAAGCAGGGATAGCTCGTAATAGTCAGTTTGCTTTATTTTCTTTTTAAGAAAGTATCAGACAGCTAGTCTTCTGTTACCCCCAATCCCCTCTCCCAGCCCCTTTTTATTTATTGTTGATATTAGGGGCCAGAAATATAGCTTTGTGTCGAGTCAAATGGATAGTGACTAACCTTACACTCTTTTGTCTATTACATCTTCTGCTCCCAAATTTGCTTATGTTTATTGAACTTGTCTGTTGCTTCGATATTGTTTTTTCAGAAGCCAATAATTATTGTCAGGTAGGTCTATGTAAAACAGTCAGACTTCTTTTTTATTATATTAGTTGTAGTCTACATATATTTTATTTTACTTTTATTTATTTGATTTACTGTACTGTGTTTATTGGAGTGCATTCTTTCCATCAATATAATCTTCCAGTCATACAAGGGGTGGGGGGAGGGGTTGTGTTCCAAGAACCACAGAAATATCCGCAGGCAACCCGTTCTCGCAAATTCGTAAAGTCAATATTGACTTATTAACTACGTGCATAGGTGATATACTAAACATAATACTAAACATAACCTATACCTATTATAGGTTAGGTAATAATTGTAATTACGAAGCAATAAGATGCTTATCTTAAGATACTAACAAGGTTAGGTAAGGTCGGTGTTTTCTATGAATCTTTTTAAGGGTATCTATTATGTTAAGTATGTCACCTATGCACATATTTAATAAGTCAATATTGACTTATTAAATTTGCGAGAACGGGTTGCCGCAGAAGAGGGCTGTTGGTCCCAAGCATTTTAGATAAAAGTGATGCCACTGTTTAACAATAGAACCATAGTATTTGAAGAGCAATTAGATTAATATGCATTTCGGTACACTTAAAAATTAGGACACTTATTTAATAGCTTCTTACTTTACAACAATTTCCAGGAGCTTACAAGTACAGCATTGCAAGATGATCTTCCTTCTAAGTTAAGAGGATCCCCACAAAAAGTAGCAGGATATACTTGCAAGGATTTAACGTCATGCAAAGCTATGGAATCCCCACGCAAGTCTATGGCATCGCCACGCAAGTCTATGGCATCGCCACGCAAGACTATGGCATCGCCATGCAAGTCTATGGCATCGCCACGCAAGACTATGGCATCGCCACACAAGGCTATGGCATCCCCACGCAAGATAATGGTATCCCCAAACAAGGCTATCGCATCGCCTCGCAAGACCGTGGCAGTTCCATGCAAAATTATGGAATCTACTTGCAGAACTATGGAATCTCCGTCTAAACCTAAGAAATCTCCTGCAAAGAAGATGAAATTAAGCAATGAACCGCCTCCGCCAAAGAGAGGCCTTCGTCCACCTCTTGTAGTTATTTTAGAGGATGTGGAAAGTTTTCCTGCAAATATTCTTCCTGCAAATAGATGACCTCATCCTTATCTGTAGGTATGTATACTGTATGTCAGTAAGTATTGACTGCATGAGAGACCTTTCCTGAGCTTTCAGATTTGTAACCCTCCCTAAAGTAAGGTCCTGTGTCCTTTAACAGGAGTCTGCTACAGTCAGGCAGGATAAGATATTGACACTGATGCCACAGGAAAGTTTATAAATGGTCTCATCAAGGTTATTATAGCTTGTAGGGAGTTATGGGATAATACTCATTCCAGTCCAGAATGACTGACAGAGGTCACTTCATAAAAAACTTGAGGCCCTTGGGAACTTTAACTTAGTATTATTGGTGCTCTTGCTGGTTACCAGTTGGTCAGCCTGGCACCATACCCTGAGCACCATGAGGCCCCACCACCATAATCACCTTTGGCTGCCCTGATGTAAGTCATCTCACTCACTTTCTAACTGTTGTCCCTTTTGCAGTTGGCAGGCCAGGACTGGGTTTTCAGTCAAGTTTCACATTTTTTCGGATGTCAGGGGACACCGCACCCGAGTGCCGGGGGGAAACTGCACCCGAGTGTCGGGGGGAAACCACACCCGAGTGTTGGGGAAACTGCACCCGAGTGTTGGGGAAACCACACCCGAGTGTCGGGAAAACCCGCACCCAAGTGTCAGAGGAAACAGCACCCGAGGGCTGGGAAAAAACCGTGCCCTAGTGTCGGGAAAACTGTACCAGAGTATCAGGAATTTTAGTGCGCACCAAACACTGCAATTTTGTAGTCAAGATGTCCATGGTATTGTATGTATAGTGCCCATTCTGCTGTTATTTTATAGAACAGTGTTTCCTCTTCTGATATCAACCTATTTAGTGCTTCAGGTCTGTGCCACAACCCCAGACCTTCCTCTATTTTGATAGTGGGGGTGGGGGCCGGTCTTGATCCTGGTTGGGTATTTTATTGCAGTGTCTTGAGGGTGTGTTCTAGGTTCTGGAGTGAGTATTATGTTTTCCACAGTTAGATACCCCGGATGTCCATGTGAGGTTCCCAGTTCCTCTTCATGATGCATTTCTGGCCTCCTGTTGGGGATTCCTCCAGATGTTTTTACCTTGATTCCCTAGCTGGGTACTCCAGTTGAGTCCTCCCGGAGGTCTTTCTAGGCTACTCAGGTGTGTTTCCTGTTTTTTCAGGTTTCTAGTCTGGACCTCTGGGGGATGGGTGCCTGGTTGTCGGGTGTACCCTTGGTGCCTATTTGAATTTAACATTTTCCCTTGTGTGTGTTTCTTGACTTTACCCATGGGTAATACTTTACTTTGGCTTTTCTAATGAGTGCTATGTCCTGCAGCAGTTCTCTGATTATCTTGAGCAAGAATTTTGTCATTATCAGGAGGGAAATTTTCCATTCTGAGTGGCTCCTTGATTACTTCCATTCCCACCCTGTTGGTCTCGGATTTCCAAAGCATTCTTCGGTGTCTCGAGATTTATGTGAAGACGCACTGGCTCTCAAACCTAGTAGTGGTGACTTTACTGCCAGCAGGTGGCAGTCGGGTAACAGCTACTTTTCTCATTAGTTAGCAGATCTATAAATGGTATTCTTATGTATCCAGTTATTATTGGGTGATGACTGTTTGGAGGTGCCATTAAGCTATTGAAGCTTAATGGCAACATCAGTATTCAAACAGACACAAAATGCAAATTATCATGATGATAACATCAGTTCTGTAGACAATTTTCATGTGATGAGCGTATTACCTTAACCCTTAGACCGCGCAATACATACATATATGATTTGACAAAAAATAATTTAACATAAGTTTTTAAAACTTGCACAAACACTTTCCAATTTTTTTTGCATAATCAAATAGGCAAATGTTCCAACTTTGTCTAAATGATCACAGCATAACTTGAAAAACAAGAGAATCAAAATTAATTTTAAAATTGAATATTGGAAACTTCAGATTTTCAATTCAGAATAAAAAATATGAACTATCACCAATTGTTCATTTAATGTTATTATTATCTCAAAATAGCATATGATCTTCATTTTCATCAAATTAGAATATAGTTTTTCAGTATACAGTAGTTTACTGTAAAAAAAAATCGTCAATAGGGCATTTGAAATATGCGGCACATTTTGACCAAAAAACCAGCGTTGAATGTAATGAAACGTCATTTTCTGGCCGAGTCCCGAAGGCTCCCCGAAGCTTACTAGGCTGATTTGCTAATGTCAGACTTTGGCATAAGTCATGTGTATGGAGTTCTTATGGGCCTACCGAGGACCACGAGCCAGAACCTGGCCCCCTCTAGAGAGACAATGGGAGCAATGGCCTATAGAAACCCCCCGTGTAATTGGAAGCATTCTATGTCTGCCATCGACCGGGTTAGGCACCCAGAAAGGTAGGTGTCCCAAAACAAACTCCTATTCTGGTGAAAATTGCAACCAAAAGCCGAATGTGTGGATAGAACTCCCCAAACAAAAACGAGCAAACTAGTACGACGTCATTCGTCATCGCGTAGCTGTCTGCGCAGCCCCCCTCCCCGAGAGGGGGAAGGGGGAGCCCCAGACCTACCGCGCCGGCGATCCACACCCCAGGTCTGAGGCTGGATGTCAAAAACAAGCGAGAAACCGCCGACCGGAGGGAGGGAGGGATGCCGGGGAGCCTCTGGGACTCGGCCAGAAAATGCCGTTTCATTACATTCAACGCTGGTTTTCTGGGGGGAGTCCCTACGGCTCCCCAGAGCTAACTACCCACAGAGGAAAGAATAGGGACTTACCCGGGAGGCGGTTGCTGCTCACTCCTCAACCCGAAGTCGAGACAACTGGCTGCATCCGCCGACCCAAAGCGACACAGGCCCGACCAGGCCCAGGAACGTTTACAAGGTAACGAGCAGCCAGGACCCTGTTCGACCGCCAAAATCCCTGTGCCCAAATGTCAGCCCAGGACATATTGCCAAAGGCGGTGGCAAGAGCCGCAAACTTGCGGACATCATGGGCACAGGGATAGACCGCAGACTGGCTAGCCTTAATAACCCTGCAGACGACCTGGGAGACCTGCACCCTCGAACAGGGAAGAAGGGAAACTGGATCAACCCAAAGCGCATCCACGGACACAGAAGCTGTGGCGCGCAAATAACGGTGGAGAGCCGCAACCGGACACAGAACATGATGCACCTGCGGCCGTACCAACCAAGCATCCACAACCCAAGGGCCCCTCCTGAACGCAGCAGTCTCATTCTTCACCAGAAAAGAAGGAGAAGGCTGCAGACTTACAAAACGATCACCCCGACCGAAGGAGCAGAAACCTCTGTGCCGGAGGAGAGCATGAAGCTCACCCACCCAACCCCCAGAGGCCAATGCCAATAGGAAAAGAGCCTTCGAAAAACAATCCGGAACTGAGGGGGCCACAACAAAACGAGAAGAAGAAAGAAAAGAGAGCATCCTGTCCAAAGACCAGGACGGCTCAGGCGGCGCATGAGCAGGCCAGAGGTGAATCAACGCCCGAGACAGCTTGCGAAATGGCGCAGATGTG
This sequence comes from Procambarus clarkii, assembly GCF_040958095.1. NCBI lineage: Eukaryota > Metazoa > Arthropoda > Malacostraca > Decapoda > Cambaridae > Procambarus > Procambarus clarkii. Next base: position 1,028,162 of record NC_091190.1, read on the forward strand.
ACATCAATACCGAAAGCAAGCTGAAGCGGCTCCGCCAGCGGCGCCCGATATGTGGCGACAGCGTTATGCATAAAAAGACGGTCCTGGAACAACCAAGAGAGAAAGGACAACACCACCTAACAGAAAGGGAAGTACAACATCGAAGACGTAAGAAGAACCGGAAGGACCGCCAGGTAACTTCATACTGCCGCCGAGACAAAGCCCGCAGGTGGGACACTAATAAGGAAGCCACCTGATCACCATAGAGATGATGATAAACTTGAGTAAAAAATACCATAAGTGAAGACTCGAGGAGAAGATCGAACCAGCCACATGAAGTATCGGGCCAATCTGTTGGAAGAGGCGGAGCCGCAGAAAAACCTCCGGATCTGGACACCGAGCAAGCAGCGCCTGAAACCACGGCTGGGCCGGCCACCAAGGGGCCAAGAGGACAACTCTCCCCTGGTAAGTCTCTGAGAGTCAGGACCTGGAGCAACAGCTGAACCGGGAGAAAGAGGTACAGGAACCCCCACCTCGACCAGTCCTGCTGAAAGGCGTCGACCCCGACGGCCTCGAAGTCGGGAAAGGGCGCCACATACAGGGGAAGGCACCGCGACCACGCCGACGCGAAGAGGTCCACCTCGGGGCGGCCGAACGTCTGGCAAAGCCAACGGAAAGAGTCGGCATCGACCATCCATTCCGTGGAGAGGGGAACGAAACGAGACAGGCCGTCGGCCAAGACGTTGGACACATCCCGCAAGTGAATTGCCAGGAGAGCCAAACCCCGAGAACTCAGCAGACGAGTCACCCGAAGCGACCACCTCCAAAGAGCCAAGGACCACATCGAAACCCCCCCCCCCCGGTTCAGACAATGAACCACCGGGAAGCAGTCCAAATGGAGCTGGATCGCCGACCCTCGGGCAACTCGAATCCTCCAAAGAGCAAACCACACCGCCGCGAACTCCTGCACAGTGCTGTGGGCCCGATGGAAGAACGGACCCCACCGACCCTGGCCGGCACAGTGAGCACTGGTCACAAAGCCCCAGCCGAGAGACGATGTGTCCGTGAACACATAGAGCGAGGGCTCGGGTAGGCGCCATGGCACTGAACCCCGAAAAACCCGAAGAGGAAGCCGGTGACGCAGCAACCGACGCAAAGCCCCCAGGGTCCGAACCCAGCGATCGCGAGAGAGGCGGAAGGGACGTCCCTGAAGGAACCAGAACAGCCGACGAAGCCAAACCTGACCCAGTGGGTAGACCAGCATCGTGAAGTTCAGGCTCCCGCACAGACCCTCGAGCCCCCCCAGAAACAGGCACAAGCGGGACCACAGCTGCAGAAGAGACTCCGGAGGAAGAGACAAGGAAGCGGTCCAAGAGTCCCACACAAGGCCCAGCCAGGTCCGAACCTGGGAGGGAACCAGATGGGACTTCCTCCAGTTCACCAAGAACCCGAACCCGGCGAGCTGAGAAAGAACCAGATCCCTGACTAGCAGACAAGCGGATTGGCTGGGAGCCCAAACCAGGTAGGTATTATAGTGTTTGTTGGTGTCGTTTTCGTCGTTGATCCTTCTCTACAGACAACCCAACCCACAACTCGGTAGAGTGCTTATACCTCACTAAGAGATCACACTAGGCGCTTCTGGCTCTTGGAGAGGGGCTCAACGTCACACGTTTAGGGGATGCGGCTCCAACACTTAGCCTCGTTGTCATGTGCACACACCCACTCGAGCCGCTGTGACTCCCCACTCTCTCCTTAGGTGATATGATCTCCTCAATCACCTTTTGACTTATTAGTATTACCTTCTACCCTGTCCACAGCAGTGGTACTTGGTTCTTTCTCTCTCTCTCTCTCTCTCTCTTCTTCTGTACTATATCATGGGAAGCCTCACTAGGACAAGGGCAAACACCAGCAAATTGGAATACATTTACCGGACAAGGCACATACACAATACATACACACATATAATAACAATGAATCCTATACTCTATACTATTACAATCAGGTTGCACTCCAACACCATCAGAACTCTATCATTAGCTTATCAAGTGGTATCCTATCTCCTGGTTCACCACCTGATACTATCAACCTCCTCAAGTAGATCAAGTCTACATACACTGTTGTACTATCAACAAGAGAAATATATATGTATCTATAAACGTGTACAAGGAAAATCAGCATGTGAATGCAATAACATATATCAGTATAAATGTTCCTTGATACACAACAATGATCAATCGATCACTCTATCAGTCCTAGAACACATACATCTGTAGGTAATCCAGCCTACGACTGTAACTCTAAACTTCAGTATAAAACACTCCTTGACATAAGAATGCAAACAATCACTCACCTCTCACTGCGTCTTGCACACTAATGACAACCAAACACTATCAACTCCCTACAAGTAATCCACCAGAACTTCCCTTCCACCTCTGGAAGTTCACTACCCTGATATCTTTAGGTTCTTCCGGGCTTCACTACCAGGATCCTCTGCAGCTCCTCCAGGCTGCTATCATGCAGTTTCCTTGAGCAACTGCGGTGCTTCACCCTTCTGCTAGGGTCCTCCACAGCTCTCTTGGCTGCTACACCATGAAGTTTCCTCGAGCAACTATGGTGCTTCACCACCTCTACAGAAGCACGTGACACTCCTCTTCACTGCTTCTCCTCACAGCTCGAGGTCCTCGCCTCCACTACCTTGGAGTCTCATCAACTACTTCATCTGTGCTGGCTTCGAAGTTCTCAGCAACTTCTTCCCCAAAGACAAACCTGCAACCCATCGACACTCCAATAAAAATGTTTCCCCTTTAACACATAAACAAAAATAATCACACAATATGTTTGCCTTAAACCTCTATCTGTCCTCTACGTACTGTAAGAGTGGACTCCCCCGTTGGGCGGTTCCATGCTTCACCTTGCCCGGTGGGCCTCCTCACTAAGGGAGGGTCCTCCGCCGTCAGGAGCCGGGCTCCCTCAGTTGCCTGCCAGCGCTCAGAGGAGACGGATGTCGCTCCGTGTTCCTCCCTCTTCACTCTCTTATTTCAGGCCTTCTGCCTTATTAAAACATGTCTAACTTATAAATAAACATTGCTACTGTCGCTGGGCACACGACCAACTACAAGCAATCACTATGAACTGGCGTATATCGTGCTTACCACAGATTATCTGGTCGAGGGCGCTCCTCCCTCTGACGAAGCCTGGTCAGGGCGATTCCACAGCCCACGAAAATGTCTCTGGGCGGCTTAATACTCTCCTCGTCGACCAGGACTTGAGACCACAACGTTCCCAGCTCGATTCTACAGCTGGCACGTCTACACACTTTTCTTCTCTTGGAGATATATCACTAGGGATTCCTTTCTGACGGGAGCTCAAACGGAGCGCGGCTTTCCCCCTGCGATGTCTGGCCTCAAGTGAGGTCAAAGCCCTCCAGAAGCGATACTCACGCCTCCAGCAAAATGTCCACATCTCCTAGCCAGTCATTTATCTGTTTTCTTCTTCACTGCCCATAATCTTAAATTGTTCATCATATCCAACCAGCTATTTTGCATCTGTGTTATCGCCTCTATATATCCTAGACCATCTGGTTAGGTCAGGCTTGCTGAATAACTCTCAAGGGGGAGACTCGTTTCTCCTGCAGGCTGAGATCATAACATAGGGCAACACCCGAACACCTAACAGACGCAGACGGGTCACCACGACCCGTGTGAGGCGTGTGAAAATGCGAGGTGCCAGGTTCAAGCCGAACAGAAGACAACGAAAGTGGTAAGCACGAAGCCCCCACAACAAAACCAAGCCAGTCCCTGAACCCCGGATAAATCGGGACGTGCCAATAAGCATCCTGGAGGTCCAGGGACACCATCCAAGCACCTGGCTCCAACAGGAGTCGAACCTGGGACAGAGTGGTCATCCGAAAGGAGGAGCAATGAACCCAGGGGTTCAGACGGGACAAGTCCAGAATGAACCACAGGTCCGCGCAGTCCCATTACGGGACTGGAAACAGACGGGAAACCCATCTGAGGGATGTCGTCGTTTCGACCATGCCCAAGCGAACCCACTCCAAGATGACCTGACAGAGCGCAGGAGAAGAAGCCTGCCCTGCCAGCCCCAAACACCCTGCAGGGGGAGGGGCCACCCAATGCCACCGGAGGCAGTGCAAAACGACCCGTAACGCCAACAAATCGTGGGACCAGGTGTGAGCGAACAGCGCAAGCCTCCCCCCCATCGCCCCGTCAATGGGGTGAACCGCGAAAGGGCTGGCGCCCCTTACGAGACCCAGAACCTCGCACAGAGCGAACACCAAGCCAACCAGACGACAGCAGGTCCAAAGGAGGTGCCGAACCCGAACCTGACACCATTGGCCTACCACGACAAGAGCAACCCCGAGCCTTGGCATGACCCTTCTGGGAAGGCCCACCACGGGACCCCGGAGAACCAGCAAGTTCGACATCAGACGGCAAGAAGTTGAAGCAGCCTTAATAAACTACGCAACGGCTGAAGTCTCAAACAAGAGGGGGCAAAAATGGGATGAATGCCTAAGAGCCAAGGCCCAAGCAGATTCCACAGAGGAGGCAAGTGCCGCCTGCCGACACGCGAGCCGAGAGGCATAAAACAGAGCCACCACATCCCGAAAGATCGGCACGAAAAGCTTCAGCATGGCAGCCGACGAGTGAGCTGCCGAGGCCATGGCGCCAAGCCCCAGAACAGCCCCAAGCGCCCCCAAATCCTCCGTGAGCCAGTCAGAAGACAGCTCCAGAAAGGAAAAAAAGCACAAGGCCACAACTAAAAGGCCCCGAGAGCGCAAAGTCCTCCACCACCTGCGCTGCCGAAAGGAGGGGAACCTGTACATGAAGCTGAACGACACCAACATCCCGGGGAAGGGCAGGAGCAAACAAGTACTCATTGAGGTGCTCAAGGTCGCCCCCCAGAAAAACCTGAAGCACCATCGAAGCCTCCCGCCACTCAAGTGTGCGGGAATGGCAGAAGGAGTGCTAATCCTCCGAGGCAAAGACAGGACAGTCCGCCAGCCAGGACGACTCCGGAACCTCGTAACGGAGCCAGAAAGGGAATGAAGTCCCAAACCTGAAAGTCGAGGGATCCATTGCCAAGGCATATTCCGGGTTACGCAAGAGGTTTGCCGCAAGAGCCGCCCGCACAGCAGCAGGTTGGATGCGATAAGCCGAAAACCTCCGGAAAGACGGATCCGAAGCCCCTGGGGGAACACGGAACCGAACCAGGGGAGGGGCAGACACCAAATCCAACTCGTATGCAGAGGGGGGGGGGGGAGGAAAGAAAACCCCACTCCTTGCAACAGTAAGCCCCGCTCAGAGGGTACAAAAACCCAGGCGAGGTCCAGCGGGGCCCAAGGCCGCCAAGTCAGCCCCTCCCCAGCCCCAGGGTCCTCTCCAACAGGACCCGGGGCCGAGTCCTCCCCCCAAGCACCAACCCCACTAGACAAGGCCGGCACAGCCGTAGAAGCCGGATAGAATGAGGCCCACTGGTCAGACCCAGAGGCTTCGGCCGGGGGAGGAGACTCGAATGCCTCCGTCGCCACACTGGAAGGGGCATCCCCCGAGGCTGCCCGAGTCTCAAGACCAACTAACCCCTGCCCCGACTCTGAAACCCTCAGACGTTTTGGGGCTGGAAGCAGGGGACGGCGACTAGAACGCACAACAGGAGGTGCGGACTGAACCAGGGTTGAAGCGACCCCCAAGTCCGGGTCCCTATAAGCAAAACGGGGCAGCCGCGGGGCATCCTGGTGAACAACTAACCTAGCGAGTTGCAACAACCGAAACCTAGAATGCAACGCCTGTGCAGCCTGTACCCCGAAGATCATCATCCATAAACTGGGTAAATTGAGTCACCAGCAAACAACAGTACTCACAGAAATTTTGTGTACTTTTTGTACTTTTGAAAGAAATTTTGAAAAAGGGATTGCAGACAAATGTAAAACAGAACCAGGTCTATTTTATTAATTCATAAACAACAAATTGCAGGTAAAGGATAATATTCAGAGGTTGAAAATGGGAAACAGATTCACGGAAGATGAAAAGGAAATGTGTGAAACACTAAACGAAAAGTTCCAAAGTGTGTTTGTACAAAATGAAATCTTTAGGGAACCAGATACAATAAGAATTCCAGAGAACAACATAGAGCACAGAGGTGACTAGAGACGAAGTGGAAAAAATGCTCAAGGAGCTCGGTAAGAACAAAGCAGCTGGCCCAGATGGCGTTTCACCATGGGTTCTGAGAGAATGTGCATCTGAGCTCAGCATTCCACTTCACCTGATCTTTCAGGCATCTCTGTGTACAGGAATCGTAGCAGACGTGTGGAAACAGGCTAACATAGTTCCAATCTACAAAAGTGGCAGCAGGGAAGACCCCCTCAATTATAGACCTGTATCATTGACAAGTGTAATAGTGAAAGTATTGGAAAAACTAATCAAAACTAAATGGGTAGAACACCTAGAGAGAAATGATATAATATCAGACAGACAGTATGGTTTTCGATCTGTAAGATCCTGTGTATCGAATTTACTCAGTTTCTATGATCGAGCCACAGAGATATTACAGGAAAGAGATGGTTGGGTTGACTGCATCTATCTGGACCTAAAAAAGGCTTTCGACAGAGTTCCACATAAGAGGTTGTTCTGGAAACTGGAAAATATTGGAGGGGTGACAGGTAAGCTTCTATCATGGATGAAAAATTTTCTGACTGATAGAAAAATGAGGGCAGTAATCAGAGGCAATGTATCGGACTGGAGAAATATCACAAGTGGAGTACCACAGGTTTCAGTTCTTGCACCAGTGATGTTTATTGTCTACATAAATGATCTACCAGTTGGTATACAGAATTATATGAACATGTTTGCTGATGATGCTAAGATAATAGGAAGGATAAGAAATTTAGATGATTGTCATGCCCTTCAAGAAGACCTGGACAAAATAAGTAGATAGAGCAGCACTTGGCAAATGAAATTTAATGTTAATAAATGTCATGTTATGGAATGTGGAATAGGAGAACATAGACCCCACGCTACCTATATATTATGTGAGAAATCTTTAAAGAATTCTGATAAAGAAAGAGATCTAGGGGTGGTTCTAGATAGAAAACTATCACTTGAGGACCACATAAAGAATATTGTGCGAGGAGCCTATGCTATGCTTTCTAACTTCAGAATTGCATTTAAATACATGGATGGTGATATACTAAAGAAATTGTTCATGACTTTTGTTAGGCCAAAGCTAGAATATGCAGCTGTTGTGTGGTGCCCATATCTTAAGAAGCACATCAACAAACTGGAAAAGGTGCAAAGACATGCTACTAAGTGGCTCCCAGAACTGAAGGGTAAGAGCTACGAGGAGAGGTTAGAAGCATTAAACATGCCAAAACTAGAAGACAGAAGAAAAACAGGTGATATGATCACTACATACAAAATAGTAACAGGAATTGATAAAATCGACAGGGAAGATTTCCTGAGACCTGGCACTTCAAGAACAAGAGGTCATAGATTTAAACTAGCTAAACACAGATGCCAAAGAAATATAAGAAAATTCACCTTCGCAAATAGAGTGGTAGACGGTTGGAACAAGTTAAGTGAGAAGGTGGTGGAGGCCAAGCCCGTCAGTAGTTTCAAAGCGTTATATGACAAAGAGTGCTGGGAAGACGGGACACCACGAGCGTAGCTCTCATCCTGTAACTACACTTAGGTAATTACACTTGGGTAATTACAGGACTCAGGGTCGAAAGTGTCACCGACCCAACAGGCTGCATGACGGAGGCAAAAACAGTGAGGTTCGCCCTGAGACAAGGGGACCGAACAACCCTCAAACTCGCACGAAGCGAGGGGGGGAAGACCCCGGGGCCATATTCATCAGACCCATGCGTCCCCTAGGGGATTCCCAGGGTCCTGAGCGTTTACTTGAAGAGGACTTGCGCTCAGGTAAACCCAGGCAGGGTATTGTTAACCGGCGCCCAAAACTACCAAACAAACTGTCTAAAGCTGAACCCCATGGACGTGTACAATCACGGGGACCAAGCAGGGGGCACCACCAAGTATCAGGGTGAGGCCAAACACCAGTGGTAATTAGGGCAGAACCCCCCACCAAGGCAAAAACAAAAAGAATAACAAAACTCCGCAAGAGGACAACATACCCCAAGGAACAGAGCCGGCTGCTGTGATAGGTAACAACTAGCTGCACAGCACCCTGCGCCCCTACCAGTGTGAAAACTGCCTCTTACCCTAAGGTAAACTAGGGGAGACAAAACTCCTAAGTACCTAAAGAGCGGCCGAGAAACTGAGCAGTAAAACAGACACACAGAGGCAGACCCCGAGGAATTTGTGGAGGGTAACCCCAAGCTCCTAGGGCAGTACTTACAAGGCACCTAGGGAAGGGAACCCTAGGCGCATGCAGCCCGAGTACTGAGGAATAACTCCTGGCTCTTGCACCCCTGGAGAACAGCAGCCACACACAAGGTACAGCGCCGCATAAAGACCGGAGCCAGAGCACACAACCGAGCCGATAGCTTCAGCCTCAAGAACTGAGGTGTGGATTGCCGGCGCGGTAGGTCTGAGGCTCCCCATTCTCCCTCCCAGGGAGGGGGGGGGGGGGGGCTGCGCAGACAGCGGCGCGACGACGAATGACGTCATACTACTTTGCTTGTTTTTGTTTGGGGAGTTCTATCCACTCGTTCGGCTTTTGGTTGCAATTTTCACCAGAATAGGGGTTTGTTTTGGGACGCCTACCTTTCTGGGTGCCTAACCCGGTCGATGGCAGACATAGAATGCTTCCAATTACATGGGGGGTTTCTATAGGCCATTGCTCCCCTTGCCTCTCTAGAGGGGGCCAGGTTCTGGCTCGTGGTCCCCGGTAGGCCCATAAGAACTCCATACACATGACTGATGCCAAAGTCTGACATTAGCATATCAGCCTAGTAAGCTCCGGGGAGCCGTAGGGGCTCCCCACAGAAAAAAATTATAACTCCAAATGTATAAAATTTTTGAAAAATCCATTCTGATGGGATTGTAGAACAGACAGTTGAGCACACAGTGTTAAAATAGTGAGAATCAGTTAATAACTGGAATTTTAGAAGCCACTCAAAGTTGAAACTCTAGTTTCAGAGATAATTGAAGTTGAAGTTATCAACAATGAATAAAGGTAGTTTTAATTCGTTAATTTAATTGTATGTTTTAATAAACATTGTTTGGCTTTCATACTGGAATATGTGAAAGTTGTAGGTCATTATGTGTTGAAATGAAGTCAAGAAAAAATAACCCCCAAAAACACAATATATAGGGATAATTATAATAATTATAATGAGTTAGGGGATATATTTAGGATATACTTTATATAAGTGAAAGAATCCTAATCTGGTCCCTAATCATCAAAACAACCTAAACCTAAAGAGACAAAGAAAATAGAGTTTGAAATCAGAGAAAAAATCAGCCAAAAAATTAAAAGTCCCAAGTTTTGTAAGTTGTGACTGATTTATTTGTGGATCAATTTCATTCTATCTTCACATAGTTATGAAGTCATAAGCATTCTTCAGGATGTAAAGGTTACAACAATATCAGATAATAAATATTGGAGAAAAAAAAACAACTAGAAATCTTAAAAAAATAATTCCCCTAAAAAAATATTTTTGGGACATTGATGAACGTAACATATATTAACATTGGCCAATGTGTTTATATGATATATAAGAAAATAGAGCATATTAACTTAGTTATTGATTATTATCTGTGTTATTATGTATTACTCAGCAAAGCTATAAAGGCACCAGCTGCATACCCACTTTGTGGACACTTCTTACTACTGTTGTTCTTCATTGAGCGTCGGACAGGTGCTTGCATCTATTTATTACTGCATAATCCTTCAGTTCCAGCTATTAGCAGCTCTTCTCCTTATCAATAAAACTTTCTTATTTTTCAAAAATTTGTCTAAAATCAATTTCTGAAAATATTTTGATGAAAGTTTCACGACACTGAAGCCAATAAGTTGGAGATTTGTTAAAAATTTGTAAGTTATTTTTACATAATTTGAATATTTTTCGCTATTATGCCCCCATATTTGCTGAAATATGTGCGGTCTAAGAGGTTAAGGGTTAAAATAAGATATTTTCATAATGGCATCTACAGAGGACCACTTGCTTTGTAAATCACTTGGGGACGAGACCCGTCGGTTACCATGTAAGTTCGTAAACGAGAAATATAAGAACAAAAATAAGTGAGAAATGTAGGGAACAAATCAGGAGGAAAAAATTGACAGGTTCATAGCATAGATGGGACAATATTTTGTTTGTACTCACCAATAAAAGAAGTTGTGATCTACTTGTTATGTTGATGATCAATGATGATGAAGCGTAATTATTTACATGGAAGAGGTGGTGGTGGATGTTGATGGTGTTGGGTTGACTGAAGTGGAGAATAATAGTGATAAAGTAACCTCAGATGTTGATGCATTTGGGTCAACATGTGATGAGTCAGGTGCCAGTGAGGCAATGCCAGTTTTCTTGGAAATCTTTGCAAAAGATTCTTTAATTGACATTTGTTTCATTCTCTTTGATCTTGTTTTAAAAAACTTCATATACAAATTGTACTGGTCTTTCAGTCACAAGTCAAAGTCATTTACATTATCTTATGTTTTTCGTTTCATTATGCTCGTCTTATGTTGTTTTTCAACATATGGTAATGTTGCTCGTCTCATTACATTTTTCGTTTCGTTTCTCATGTTGTGTTGCACGTATCATTATGTCTCTAGTTATTTTATGTTGATGGTCTCATTGATGAAACTCATTATGTCTCTCATGGTGTTATGTTGCTCGTTTACTTATATTTGTCGTGGGGGTTATGTTGCTCATCAGTCAGGCATTCACAGTCATAAGTCATAACTGGTCCAAGGCTGTTAGGCAAACACAGTTGTGGTAGCAACCAGTTACAGTTTGTAAACAACATGAGTCTGATGTTTACAGAGCACCAACATTATGTACTCTCACAATTCCAGTGTACATTCTTGTATAAAAGTAAGTCTGTGCAATCAGTCAGTCAGTCAATCAGAGCAGTCAGTCAGTCAGTCAGGGCAGTCTGTCTCCAAGGCCACCATCTGGTAGGAAGGTAGCCGAGAATTTGAACCGTGTTATTACCCATCTTCATGCGCCTGGAGGGGTGGGGGATATTTCTGGGATGGTCCGGTGTGAGGATGGGGAGGGGTGTAGGATGTAGCGGAGATGGGGGAAGCTGAGAGGATGTGGCATGATCACAGCCAGTCTGTGACAGTCCACCTGTCTGCCCGCCTGCCCGAGCACACCCAAGCTTGCCTACCTGCCCAAACCCACCCAAGCCCGCCTACCTACCCGAACCCACCCAGGCCCACCTAAAAAGGCCGCCTACCCACCAGAACCCACCCAAGCCCGTCTACCCGCTCAAGCCCACCCAAGCCCACCCAAGCCCACCTACCCACCTACTAGAGTGGTGGCCCCTGACATGTACAGTGGGCAAACTAGGCTATCTTCCGCCCACTAACCCACCACCCCGGGCAGGTGTGAGGCCTGGTGGACTGCTTCCTCAATTCCCGAACTTAGTTCGGGCAGCGTGAAACCCCAACCCCGATCATGAAACTGGAACTTTCGGATAACTTAAGTTTGCAAACCAAGTGGTCCTCTGTATTTCTGAATGTTTTAAAGGTTATTAATAATTAATATTACCCATTTTCTGTGTGTTTCAGTGGACATCGGTGTAGTTTACCCATTGTGTTTGTGTTCGGTGTGTCAACAACTCCTGCTGCTGTTCATCGCAGTTTATCACAAGATGCCTCTGCTTGTGTTGCTATGGAAACTTTTCAAGCTCAACCCTCCACTCATTATCTTAATTATGTCATTGAAAAGGTTGGTTTGTAACAAAAATTATTACACTGTTCTGGTATGCTGGATATGAGGTTATCTCGAGATGATTTCGGGGCTTAGCGTCCCCGCGGCCTTTTCCTCGACCAGGCCTCCTTTTGGTTACACATCCCGCAAGTAGCAGCCAGTACCAGCTATCTTACTCCTAGGTACCTGTTTACTGCTAGGTGAACAGATGCATCAGGGTGAAAGAATCTGCCCATTTGTTTCTGCCTCCACCGGGGGATCAATCCTGGAACCTTAGGACTATGAATCCTGAGCGTTGTCCACTCAGCCGTCAGGCTCCCCCCAAGCAAGAGAGTTTACACTGTGGTTAAATAAAGGTGAAACAGTGCAAAATAAAAATATTTCTGGAGTGGCTCCCTCAGTTGCTCTTCTGAGCCTAATACTGATACACTGTGTACAGTCTGGTATGATAGGTTCCTATAATGACATGTTGTTCACTGGGGACAGGGCCTTTTCTAGCCCATCTGGTTCCCTCCAAGGGGGTCACTCACTCTTCGCTGAGGTGAACCATTCTGCTAATAAGGAAGAGAAGTGCAAGAACACTAGTTTTCTCAGTGTAATGTGTGGCAAGAAGCAAATCACCAAATGGAAACACTTAATTGCCTCCCTCCACCACTAACATTTGCCAACACGACCAACATTGGTGCTGGTGAAGCAGAATCTTCACTTCAATTTCTAGGGCGTATTTAGAAAGTTTTGATTCTGATTGATTCTGGACGTTAATTCCAAATTAAGTGTCCACCCTTCTCTTGAAAGCATGTCCATGCACAGACTACCCATACTTTAGATGTTTTATATGTGTCTACTTACTCAAGTACTCATCTAGTTGTGCTTGTGGGGGGTTGAGCTTCATTTCTTTGGTTCCGCCTTTCAACTGTGTATGGAGTCTGCCTCCACCACATCACTGCCTAATGCATTCCATCTGTTAGCTACCCTGACACTGAAATTTTTTTTCTAATGTCTCTGTGGCTCATTTGGGAACTCGGTTTCCACCTATGTCCCCTTGTTCATGTTCCACTCATACTAAATAATTTGTTTTTGTCCACCCACCCACCCTGTCAATTCTTTTGAAAATTTTGTAGGTTGTGATCATATCTCCCCCTAGCTCTTTTGTCGTTCAGGAACATGAGGTTTAGTTTGTCGCTTTGGGTCAGCGGTTGCAGCCAGTTGTCTCGACTTTGCGTTGAGGAGCAAAGATCGACCACCTCTCGGGTAAATCCCTCTTGTTTTGTCTTTGGGTAAGTAGCTCTGGGGAGCCGAAGGGGCTTTCCCCAGAAAATCAACGTTGAATGTAATGAAACGCCGGTTTCTGGGTGAGATTGGGAGGCTCCCCAGCATCCCTCCCTCCCTCCGGTGGTGTTTTATTTGCGGTTTTTGACATCCAGCCTCAGAACTGCAGGGTGGATAGCCAGTGTGGGGGGTCTGTGACGTGGTGACATCATGCTTGTTTGCTCGTTTTCATTTGGGGAATTCTGTCCACTAGTTCAGCTTTCAGTAGCAATATTTTAACCAGACTTGGGAGTTTGTTTTGTGGTGCTTACCTTCCTGGGTGCCTGACCCGGTCGATGGCAGACATAGAATGCTTCCAACCACATGGGGGGTTTCTATAGACCATACCTCCTTGTGCTTCTCTGAGGGGGGGGGGCCGAGATTCTGGCTCGTGGTCCCCGGTAGGCCTAAAACTCCATGCTCATTGATTGATACCAGGGTCTAGTACATTCATATCAGCCCGGTTAGCTCCGGGGAGCCTCCAAGTGTCACCCAGAAACTGGCGTTTCATTACATTCAACGCTGGTTTTCTGGGAAAAGCCCTTCGGCTTTCCCCCCAAGTTGTCGCCCCTTCGGCTTTCCCCCCCCCCCCTTAGTTGTCGCCCCTAATTGGACACTAATCTGGTTCTGGTTTGAAAACCTGCATCCTTATGTAAAGTTCTTAACACATTTTTATTTTCATACTTCAAGAGTGTTCCTCTCAATCCTACACATTATATTATAGCAAGTATATTATGTAAGTAATATACTTTTCCATATTCTCATTAACTTATGTGCAGATATGGGTCTGTAATTATATGAAACATATCTCTTAAGTTATCACATTCCTAGAAGTCCTCCACTAATTACAGTTCCCAACCTGCTAGATGATGGTCAGGTAAAGTGGAGGCTTGTGATATAAGCTTCGAGAGCACATCAGTCAGTCAGTCTTAACTCTAAGATGTGAGATACCACACACCTTCAACATTCACCAACAACAATGTAACACGACGTGTCCAGTTCCTACCCTCACAAAACACTTCAGCCTCGATACAGAGCAGACAGCCAGACTCCGGCCACATCGAACTACCACACTCTCGGCCCGCACCCGAGCTCTTCGCCTCCGCTTGTATTCAGAGCGCCGTTCTCTACACACACATCCCGCATCCCAACCCTCCACCCCCGGCCTCACTCAGCTCTCTGCCCTGCTCCAGACTTTGTCTCATCTACTACAACACTTCACTACACAGCCAACAAACTGATGGCTGTAACCAAGACTATATCAAACACTAAACTCTGTGTGTCTAATCAATCAAATATGTACACATAAACAAACATTACAATATGTTTAGCATTCTCCAGGGAACTAGCTCCAGGAAGCCATCAGGATGTCACTAGAAAGATGCATTTCATCATGCTCAACACTAAATTTGTCTTCCAAATATGGAATGATTACCCCATTTGTTTATGCATGCTGTCACTATAAATATGAATCATTGTGTATCCTCCCCCTCCCCTCCAAAACAACCTAGCATTGAATGTAAGGAAATGCCAGTATCTGAGTGAGTCCCGGATGCTCCCTGAAGTCATCGTACACTGTTCAGTGCCATACTACTTAGTACCACCAGTTGTGGATGGCTCACATATGGCTGCCCATCATTCTTATGGTCCCCCATAGGCAAATAGAGTTCTGCAAGTGATGGCACTAAGTAGTATGGCACTGATCAGTGTGTGATGGCTTCAGGGAGTCGACAGGGCTTCTCACAGAAAATAAACATTGATCCCTCAAGATGTAGATAATTTGAAAGCTTATTTGAGGTGCTTCATATTGCATGCCTAATTATTTGATTAAATTGAAATTTAACTGAAAATTTACTTACTATTTCTTTCAGGTTTTGATGTCAGAAAAAGTGCCATTCCATGTTGGAGGAAGACCTTTTAAACTACTCCTAGATATTTTCCTCTACAATGACCTCTCTGTTAAAAATTTCATTAAAGGGCTTAAAGTAAGTTCTTCATAGTATTCTATATTTCTATATTTCTTAGTAGTTTCCTGCTGTAACAATTTGAAAGCAACCAACGCTTGGGATCACACAAGAATCTGGCGCACTCAGAGGGGAGCCTGGGGGATCAGGGATTACTATAGAACCAAGTAACAGACCACCAAAAAAAATAAGGTTTAATATAATGAAATGCCTTTGTCTGGTGGCTCCCTGAAGCTATCTTACTGAAAATGCACCTATCCTACTTGGTCCCATCAGTTGCGGGAGTTGTGTTTGGCCTACTGAGGACCAGAGCGAGAACCTGGCCCCCTCAAAGAGGGGCAAGGAGCAAGTGACATTTTGTCACCCCACTGGGAAAGCATCCAGAAAGTCAGTAAAGCATTATGGATAACTGCAAGGTTCACAGAAAGAAAATTCAAAGGAGAAAAACAACTCTGAACAATTCAAAACCATGATCAAAACATTCTAAACTAGCTCAGAATTGTTAGTGTCGATTACCACTACAGAGGTAACCTCCTCGGTAACCTCAGAGGTTGCCGAGGAGTTTAACTTATACATAGAAGAGGGATATGAAAAAAGTCCCTCAGCCACCAAAGTCGAAGAGTAAGGTCGAAAGGAACTCAAGGAATTTTATTGAGCTAACCCCCCCCCCCTCTCTCTCCCAAATCCTAGGTGGTTTCCATGAAGGCCCTGGGGCAGAACAGTAGTCTTTGCCTAGTGCTTGAGATAGATATGTATCCTCCCAAGGAGCAAGAACAGAGTAGGGAAGTGGTTGGGAAAACTGAATTCCTGAAGGGACGAGGCTGCTTATCTGCCTCTGCTCTGGAAAAGGAAGGGACCATCCCCAGAAAAGGCCGTGCTACACCCCGAGCTAAACCCTGCTCCAAATCCAAAACCCTCAGATGATTCAGAGTGGTAATTGGGGAGGGATGGAGGTGGGGGGGGGGGAAGAAGAACAGAAGTATGACAAACCACTCCCACAGGAAGGAAGAGGAAGTGTGGACAAAACCAAGGTGGAAGTCACCAACATCTCCAATTACAGGTTCCTAAACAGTACTGTACTAGCCAACTCCAGGGCATCTCATCAAGCATGCCATGAACCATGAATGCTGAACATGGGGAAACCTATCCCACAAAATGGTGTAGCTACCTGATATGCCTCTACTTCAGAAGATAAAATAGAGACTCTTTGGGGGCACAAACAGCACAGAACTTGGGATCGTAGGTGTCACTGACCCAACAGTCAGCATAGTGGAGGCAGAAAGAATGATCATTGCAATGTAGCAAAGTCAGTGAACACACCTCAAACTCACAAGTAGTGAGAGTGGTCTTGATGGGCAGATCCATAATGAGGAAGCACGGCCAAAACTCGCAGGGAAATTACTAGGGGTCTGAAAGCAATAAGCCAAACAGGACACGCAGACACTGAGGATGGTCACTGGGAGAACAGTCAGAATGCAGCGACAAAAACTAGGCTGGGCAGAGTGGCTGTGACATGCTGTATCAACAAGTGTGTGAACCCCAAAATAAATGTCCCAACCTTGGATCTAAACAGGAGTTAAAAACTTTTGAACTACCCGAGGTAAGACCTCTACCTTGGTGGCTTGGCCTCTAAAGGGCTATCTTGAGGTAACCTTGAGATGATTTCTGGGCTTAGCATCCTTGTGGCCCGGTCCTCGAACAGGCCTTCTTTTTGTTACATACCCCCAGGAAGCAGCCCGTAGCAGCTGTCTAACTCCCAGGTACCTATTTACTGCTAGGTGAACAGGTGCATCAGGATGAAAAAACTCTGCCCATTTGTTTCAGCCTCCACCGGGGATCGAACCCGGAACCTCAGAACTACAAATCCCGAGCGCTGTCCACTCAGCTCTCAGGCCCTACCCTAGGAGCCCCCTACTTAGGGGTATCTCCAACACTCCAGGAAAGTAATTCTGTCAGTGGAGGGGCAATGATAACGAGCACTTAGTGGGTGACGGTTGGAACAAGCTAAGTAAGAAGTGGGGGTGGAGGCCAAAAATGTCAGTAGTTTCAAAGCATTTAATGAGAAAGAGTGCTGGGAAGATGGGACACCACGAGCATAGCACTCATCCTGTAACTACACTTAGGTAATTACTTAGGAAAGTAGACCCTGAGTCCCATGCAGCTCAGAGCACAAAATGAACAAAGTCCACACAACAGGCCGGTTAAAAAATATGCCGTGAAACAAATAAAAAAATTCAAACAATAGAGAAACAAATGGTCCTCGCAGGACGAAGTTCAAGGATGGCCGGGAGTTAGAAGCACAGGGACCTGTCACTTCTGATGAAGACCCAGAAACACTACACCTGGTGTGTATAACACTTAGTCGGTGACAGTTGACATGGAAGGGTTTATGGAGGGAATACTGGGGCTCCAGGGCACCTGGGGGAGGGGTTATTGATAGTGATAGATTCAAACTACAATAGTTTCAAATATTTTGACAATATTGAATTGTTTGGGGAGTGGTTTGGCAGTTTCGAGGTTTCCTTTTTTTGTGATTTTTGTTGTTGCCTGTAATGTTTCACAGACCTTCTGGAGGCTTTTTCCGGTGCGGAGTGGCAGAATGTCACTCAATCTCTGCACCTCTATCAGGGGGGGGGGGAGGTGCCAGGTTCTAGCTGTGGTCCCCCAGTAGGCCAAACAGTACTTCTGCAACTGATGTGATGTAGTAGCTAAGAACAATCTTAGTGGGATACTTTAGGGAGAGACTGTGGCCTCCCGCAGAAAGCCTATATGCTCCAAAACAAGCAGCTGCTTATAAAGATTGGTTATCCTAACGAAAATAAGGCAGACAATCGTTACCATGGCAAATCACAGCCTAGATACACCCACCCACATGGAACAGCCTGCTGATGAGGAGTGCAAATTTCTATCAGTTTTCCAGTGTATCTGTGCATATATCTTGCTGATAGAGCTACCTCAACTGATGCTCCAGCAGAGAATGACAGTGTATCTGTGCATATATCATGCTGATAGAGCTACCTCAACTGATGCTCCAGCAGAGAATGACAGTGTATCTGTGCATATATCATGCTGATAGAGCTACCTCAACTGATGCTCCAGCAGAGAATGAGCTTAAGTAGCTTTAGCGACTGCATGTCCTGGGTGACCTCCTTTTTCCTTCACTGTGTGGCTGTAAGGTTAGGGTTAGTACTGTATCACCAAGATGCCTATCTGCTGATCTGAGAGTCAGGCAACCAATTACTTTCTCAAGATCTTAAGATCTTTTCTTGGTGGATGGGCATACCTTTGTCTGTCTTTAGATCTGAAACCTTCATTCAGTAACATACAAGTTATCTAGTTGTCCGCCTGGTTGTGCTTCCTGGGGTTGAGCTTGGCTCTTTTGTCCTGCCTCTTCCCTGTCGGTTCCCTGACATCTACTGGGCTCTGACATGTCTGCACTTACAGCTGTGTGTGGGGTCAGCCTACACCACTTCCCTTCCTCGTGCATTCCATTTGTTTACTACTCTGCCACTGGAATGTTTTTCCTTGCGTTTCCTTGGCTCCTTTGGGCGCTCCTTCCACCTGTGTTGCATGGTGCCTGTGCGCTTGTGTTCATTAATCTGTCTTCGTTGCTTGTACCTCTCGGTTCGGGTATTAGTCTGGTGGCGAACCTTTGCACCCTCTTCAGTTTGGTTTGTTGAGACAGGGCCTGCGACTCTGTGTTGTTGGCATGACTTGTTGGGACACGGTCTGCAGCTCTGTGGGTTGGTCGTTTGCCCTTTCGTTCCCGATTTGTTGCATGCCTTCTTCGTTCCTCATCTTCCTGCTTCGCTCTTGTCCCTGGCCACAGGAGCTGTTTTACTGCTTCTTCAATTTTTTCCTTCTCCTTGGCCACTTGTGCATAGGTGAGTTGCATATCTTCCTTGCACTGTTCTATTCCCTGTGTAACTTCCTCCATCTGTGCTGACAAAAGCTGTTTCTCCTGTTGAATATCCTTATCTAACCTATTGTAGTCATTTATGTTTAAATTTAATTTAACTTCTTCCATAGCTATTTTTAAGAGTTAATTTTCTTCCATGGCTTTGCAATTTATTTCCAATTGATTCTTATCCTTGCACAAGTCTTTCACTAAACCCTCAAGACACACAACTTTGCTATTTAAATGGTCATTACTTTCTTTCAATTTACTAATTATTTCTACATGAGAGATCACTATAGTATCTAATTTTACCAACTTGTTGTATAGACTGGTTATATCAATTCTTTCTTCATTGAATCCAGCAAAATCAAGATCTGTTTTGTATTTCCTCTTGCCGGCGGCCATCTTGAATGTTCTTCCCTGCACTGTAAACACTAGGGCAACTTTTTCTCATCCAATTTTTCACTTCCCTTGGCACATTTCTGTTATCTCACCTATTTTTCAAAAGCACTATACCCTTATGTTCTCTGGGACACCACTCACTATCATCATCCTGTACTACAATCCTTAGGATTGTTGAAATATGCTGGAGCTCCTCTTGTCTGCCTCTTGGGAAAGAACTTGGGATAAGACTGGTGTGGATCTCCCAGGTCGTCTGCCGTGTTATTGAGGCTAGCCAGCCAGCCAGCATTCTATCCCCGTGCCCATGACGTTCGTGGATTCGCTGCTCTTGCTGCCGTCTTGGCGGCATGTCCTGGGTGACATTCGGGCACGGGGCTTTTGGCGGTCGTACAGGGGCCTGGCTGCTCGATATCTTGTGGTCGTTCCCGTGCCCATTCGGGCCTGTGTCGTCTTGGGTTAGCAGTTGCAGCCAGTTGTCTCGACTTCGAGTTGGGGAGTGTGCGGCGACCGCCTCCCAGGTACGTCCCTCTTCTTTTCTCTGTGGGTAGTTAGCTCCAGGGGGCTGAAGGGGCTCCCTCCGGAAAACCAGCGTTGAATGTAATGAAACGCCATTTTCTGGGTGAGACCCGGAGGCTCCCCAGCATCCCTCCCTCCCTCCGGTCGGAAGTTTTTCGCATTTTTTGACATCCAGCCTCAGAACTGAGGGTGGATAGCCGGCGTGAGAGGTCTGGGGCTGCCCCTTCCCCCTCCCGGGGAGGGAGAAGCTGCGCAGACAGTGGCGCTGCGATGTGTGACGTCATGATCATTTGCTTGTTTCTTTTAGGGGAATTCTATCCACTTCTTCGGCTTGTGATAGCAATTTTCACCAGAATAGGGGTTTGTTTTGGGGTGCTTACCTTTCTGGGTGCCTGATCCGGTCAATGGCAGACATAGAGTGCTTCCAACCACACGGGGGTTTCTATAGGCCATTGCTCCCCTTGCCTCTCTGAGGGGGCCAGGTTCTGCTCGTGATCCCCGGTAGGCCTAAGAACTCCATGCACATGACTGATGCCAAAGTCTAACATTAGGATTTCAGCCTGGGATAGCTCCGGGGAGCCGACAGGGCTCCCCCCAGAAAATCATTTTTGCGAATCCATCTGAGAGTTGATCTTATTTGAGAGGAAATATTCATATTTTAAAGATAGTTTTTTGGCCGACACTCTCCTAATCGATGGGAACTGCGACCTTTTGAAGATCAATGTTAATTTTATCTAGATATTGTAATAAAAGAAGTTTATTACAGTATTTGTTACCGTATGACAGTTTTCTATTTCATCACGAAGACAAAAATATTAGCTACACTTTGGCATAAATATAACTGAAGCAAAGCAAAGATATGTGCATTTTTATAGTTGATGTCTAGCTCAGGGAGTGTGAAGCCCTGCACACAGCCAATCAATTGTGTACTTAATTTGCATATATGCTAATTAACCTTAAAGGTCTGTCAGAAGAAAGACGCATGTAGACTTTAATGTGATTACATTTCAACATATACTGAATTAGCTCTCTAGTCTAGACTATATGGAAAGGACAAACGGGGGGTCCGGGTGGGCCTGTCATACGGATCAAAGGACATTTCACCGGTAAAGTCCAAAAGTGAACGTTTCCAAAAGTGTTTATACCACAACCAACATAATTTGAATTTCCACACATTATTATTAGTGTTTGGGGCTGGGTGGATGGTTAGCTGCCTGACTGGTAGGTGGGCAGGCACGCAGGTAGGTGGGCAGGCACACAGGTAGGTGGGCAGGCACACAGGTAGGTGGGCAGGTTCACGTGGGTGGGTGGCCAGGCAGACTGGATGAGTTGATGGCAGGCAGATGGGCTTGGTAGTTGGCAGATGAGTGGGTAGGCAGTTGGGTGGGTGTGTGGGCAGGCAGGCCAACAGGCGGCCGAAAAACCGAACGGTAGAACGGACCAGCAGAGGCAGGTCCCGAGGAGCCTGTGGAAGGTGGCCCCAAGTCCCAAGGGCATTACTTACAGGGCACCTAGGGAAGGCAGCCCTAGGCGCATTCAGCCCGAGTACTGAAGATAATTCCTGGCTCTCAGACCCACAGAAAACAAACACCACACGCAAAGCACAGTGCTGTAGCGACACTGGAGCCAGAGCACACGACCATCGCCTATAGCATCAGCCTCAAGAACTGGGGTGTGGGTAGCCAGCGTGAAGGGTCTGGGGATCCCCCTTCTCCCTCCCAGGGAGGGGGGAGCTGCGCAGACAGCGGCACGGCGACGTGTGACGTCACACTAGTTTACTCGTTTTCTGTTGGGGAGTTCTGTCCACTAGTTCAGCTTTTGGAAGAAATTTTAGCCAGAATAGGAGTTTGTTTTGGGGCGCTTACCTTTCTGGGTGCCTGTTCCAGTCGATGGCAGACATAGAGTGCTTCCAACCACACGGGGGTTTCTATAGGCCATTGCTTCCCTTGCCTCTGAGGGGGCCAGGTTCTGGCTCGTGGTCCCCGGTAGGCCCTAGAACTCCATACACATGACTGATGCCAAAGTCTGACATTAGCATATCAGCCTGGTAGTTTGTTTTATTGAGCCCCTACGGGAAGCCGTAGGGGCTCCCCCAGAAAATGGTGTTTCATTACATTCAATGTTGTTGTTTTTTCATTTGTCTTATAGCAAAAGGTTCATTCGGTGTTCGGCAGGTAGGCTGCTCCATGTTTCTTAAAAAAAAAAAAAAAAAAAAGTTGAAACAAATTGCAAAATGAACAAATGCCATAAAGGTTCGTTCAGTGTTTGTTGGGTACACTGCTCCATTATGACAATCTTTCTTTGTTTCAAATGTGTTCCATTTGTTTTGTATTTTTCATTTACGTCTCAATAATGGAGCAGCCTACCCTACAAACACTGAATGAACTTTTATGGCATTTATACATTTTGCAAATTGTTTCAACTGTTTTTTCTGGGGGAAGCCCCTACGGTTCCCCGGAGCTTACTAAGCTGATATGCTAATGTCAGATTTTGGCATCAGTCATGTGTATGGAGTTCTAGGGCCTACCGGAGACCACGAGCCAGAACCTGGCCCCCTCAGAGGCAAGGGGAGCAATGGCCTATAGAAACCCCCGTGTGGTTGAAAGCATTCTATGTCTGCCGTCGACCGGGTTAGGCACCCAGAAAGGTAAGCGTTCCAAAACAAACCTTGATTCTGGTGAAAATTGCAACCAAAAGCCGAATGAATGGATAGAACTCCTCAAACAAAAATGAGCAAACTAGTATGACGTCACCTGTCGCCGCACCGTCGTCTGCACAGCTCCCACCGCCACAGGAGGGGGAAGGGGGAGCCCCAGATCCCCCACGCCGGCGTTGCACACACTAATTCTCGAGGCTGATGTTTTAGGCAGCGGTTGTGTACTCTGGCTCCAGACTTTTGCAGAGCTTTGCTTTGTGTGTGACGTCTGTTCTCCAGGGTTGCGAGAGCCAGGAGTTCCTCTTCAGTACTCAGGCTGCATGCGCCTAGGGTTACCTTCCCTAGGTGCCCTGTAAGTACTACCCTTGGGGCTTGGGGTTACCTTCTACAAGTTCCTTGGGTCCTGCCTCTGCTGGGCTGTTTCAATGCTCGGTTTTTTGGCCTCCCTTTGGGTGCTTGGGTGTTTTGTCTCCCCTAGTTTACCTTAGGGTAAGAGGCAGTTTTGCACTGGTGGGGCGCAGGGTGCTGTGCAGCTTGATGTCACCAATCACAGCGGCCGGCTCTGTTGGGGTACGTTGTCCTCTTGCGGGGTTTTGTTTTTATTTTTATTTTTGCCTGGGTAGGGGGTTCTGCCCTACTTACCACTGGTGTTTGGCCTCATCCAGATGCTCGGTGGTGCCCCCTGCTAGGTCCCTGTGAGTGTACACGTCCCTGGGGTTCAGCTGTAGGCAGTTGTTTGGTAGTTTTGGGCGCCGGTTAGCCGTACCCTGCCTGGGCTTACCTGAGCATGAGTCCTCTTCAAGTAAACGCTCAGGATCCTGGGAATCCCCTAGGGATCGTGTGGGTGTGATGGATGTGACCCCGGAGTCCCCCCTTGCTTCATGCGAGTTTGAGGGTTGCTCGTCCCCTTGTCTCAGGGTGACCCTCACTGTTTTTTGCCTCCGTCGTGCAGTCTGTTGTGTCGGTGAGACTTTCAATCCAGAGTCCTGTGCGTTTTGCTGGTGACTCAATTTACCCAATCTTTGGATGATCATCTTCGGGTACAGGCAGCGCAAGCGTTGCATGCTAGGTTTCGGTTGCTGCAACCCTCTAGGTTGGTTGCTCACCCAGATGCCCCGCAGCTGCCCCGTTTTGCTTATCGGGACCCGGACATAGGGGAGAGGTCTCTTCGACCCTGGTTCAGTTCGCACCTCCTCATCCTTACCCTTCTGTTGTTCGTTCTGGTCCCCCCTCCCCTGCTTCCGGCCCCGAAACGTTTGAGGGTTTCGGGGTCGGGGCAGGGGCTAGTTGGTTTTGAGACTTGGGCAGCCTTGGGGAATGCCCCTTCTGGTGTGGCGACGGAGGCATTCGAGTCTCCTCCCCCAGCCAAAGCCTCCGGGACTGACCAGTGGGCCCCCTTCTTTCCGGCTTCGTCGGCTGCGCCGGCCTTGTCTGGTGGGGGCGACCTTGAGCACCTCATTGAGTGCTTGTTTGCTCCTGCCCTTCCCCAGGATGTTGGTGTCGTTCAGCTCCATGTGCCAATTCCCTCCCTTTCGGCGGCCCTGGTGGCTGAGGACTTGCGCGCCCAGAGCCTGTTGGCTTCAACCTTACGTTTCTTTTCCATCCTCGAGCTGTCTTCGGACTGGGTCTCGGAGGATGTGGGAGCGCTTGGGGCTGTAACTGGTTCTGGCGCCTTGGCCTCCGTGGCCCGCTCGTCGGCCGCCTTGTTGAAGCTTTTCTCGCCGATATTGCGGGATGCGGTTGCGCTGTTTTATGCTTCCCGGCTCGTGTGTCGGCAGGTGGTGCTTGCCTCCTTTGTGGAATCTGCATGGGTCTTGGCTCTTTGGATGTCTTCGCCATTTAGTCCTCTCCTGTTTGAGGCTTTGGCTGTTGCGTAGTATATTCAGCCTGCTTAGGCTTCTTGCTGTCCTATGTCAGACTTGTTGGTTCTCCGGGGATCCCATGGTGGGCCTTCCCGGAAGGGTCATGCCTGGGCTCAGGGTTCCTCTCGCCGTGTTAGGCCACTGGTGTCGAGTTCGGGTTCAGCCCCTCCTTTGGACCCGCTTTCGTCTGGTCGGTGCGGTGTTCACTCTGTGCGATGTTCTGGGTCTCGTAAGGGGCACCGGCCCTTTCGCGGTTCACCCCATTGACTGAGGGGGGGGGAGGCTAGCACTGTTCGCTCGCGCCTGGTTCCACGATTCGTGGGCATTTCAGTTCGTTTCGCATGGCCTCCGGTGGCTTTGGGTGGCTCCACCTCCTTCAGGAGGTTCAGGGCTGGCAGGGCAGGCCTCTTTCCCTACGCTCTGTCGAGTCATCATGGAGTGGGTTCGCTTGGTGTGGTCGAAACGACGACGTCCCTCAGATGGGTTTCCCATCTATTTCCGGTCCCGAAACGGGACTGCGCGGACTTGAAGTTCATTCTGGACTTGTCCCGTCTGAACCTCTGGGTTCCATCGCCCCTCCTTTTGGAGGGGCGATGGAATTTGAATTTCCCTGAACCCAGGGAATTTGTTAATTTCCAATTTTGTAATTGGATGATGAAATACAGTTCTAAAGAAACTGTTTGTGACCTTTGTGAGATCAAAGCTGGGAAGGGTGCCCATATCTAAAGAAGCTTATCAATAAACAGGAAAAGGTGTAAAGGCATGCAACTAAATGGCTTCCAGAACTGAAATGCAAGAGCAACGTGGAGAGGTTAGAGGCATTAAATATGCCTAAGCTTGATGATAGAAGAAAAAGAGGCGATATGATCACTGCATACAAAATAGTAATAGAATTGACAAAATTGATAAAGAAGGTTTCTTGATACCTGGAACTTGAAGAACAAAAGGTCATAGAGTTGATCTAACTAAATAAAGCTGCAAAAAAATATTAGAAAATTCACTTTTGCAAACAGAGTGGTAGACAGTTGGAATAAGTAAAGTTAGAAGGTTGTGGAGGTTAAAACCATCTGCAGTTTAAGAGAGATATTCTGTATATTCAAAGAGTTCTGGGCCCACCAAGAAATTGGCATTTCATTACACTCAACGCTTGTTTTATTATTCCACTCAAGATCTTGTATGTTAGCATGTTCCCTGTTTCTTCTTCCCTCTAAGGTTGCGAGGCTCAGTTCTCTCAATCTGTCCTCATAGCTGAAGCCTCTTTAATTCTGGTACTAATGTAGTTGCAAACCTCTCGCCTTGCTCAAGTTTCTGTTTATACTTGCCAAGGTGTGAGTTCCATGCTGGAGCTGGGAGTGCACCTGTGCCAACCAGGTGATTTCCATGTGTGTGAGCGTTGTCTGATCTCTTGTTACAAGATGTGGTCAATTTCTATAAGTACTGTAAATGTTTCAGATAACTATATTATTATAGTTGAAAAGCAATGCAGTGCCGACTCTGTGTTTAATTAAGTTCATAAATATTCGGTACGGTATATATCTTATGTTATTTCAGCTATGTATGATTCAACATTTCCTTGGTAACTCATCGGCCTTCTTATGCTGTCCTGCCTCTGAAAGAGCTTCACGTATAAAGGCCATGCCACCAGCTCAGTTAGACGTCATCCATAAATTACCGTCGTTCAGATCCTACGTTGAAAGCCGTCCTCCAAAGGAACAAACAGCTCTTCTCCTTGATGAAAAAACATCCAAGGTATGATGAACATTTATACTTTTCAGTGTGCAAAAAAAGAATTAATAGACTATATGCAGACTAGGAGTCACAATAACGTGGCTGAAATATGTTGACCAAACCACACACTAGAAAGTGAAGGGACGACGACGTTTCGGTCCGTCCTGGACCATTCTCAAGTCGATTGGCTAAGAGATCCTCATTTAGTGACAAATAGAAACTGTAACCCATCCCAGGTAATTAAACTGCTTAACTATTTCCATGAAGTCACCATTCACATATATTTTACTGGCAATTTCCTTCTCTCTCCCACACAATAACTTTATTAAGTCTGTTAAGTCTCCCAATGCAAACATTAATAAAATATATTTAATATTTAAAAATGCTGCAGTTTTGTTTTTTCTTTTATAAGTATTAGTTCTGATCAAAATTATTGTCTCTAGGCTGCAGTGCGCACGCTGATGAACGAACTGGACTCGTGGTATGGTCGTTTCTGCTGCCTTGTTAAAGTGGTCCATGCGCTCACAAGTTCACTACCAAGCACTCCTCTAGGTCGACAGGTAAGAATTGTGCATGACAGTCATTGAATATTCTTTAAAAATAATTCAGGCAAATTGTCAAAGGTAACTTTGAAAAGGTTCATTGTTGTTTTGTTTATTTTCCCTGTTCCCTGCCGACAACAAAGGAACTTGAGCTTGTAGCTGCATGACACCCCCATCCCAAGGAAAATGAGGAATGTCCAATTTATGGAGGAGTACAAAGGAAGCACCCCGCAAAAACACCTGAAACACAGACAACACCTCATGCCAATGAAGCGGTCAGGTACGACAGAAGCTGCGCCAGACCTCCAAGCGATTGTCCGCCAGCCAGGACTCTTGACACCTCATAATGTATCCAATATTGGGAAGTGGTCCAAACTCATAAGAGGCAGGGTCCGTCTGAGAGGCATACACCAGGTCCCCCAGGAGGTACATAAATAATGCCTCCAGAGTCACTGTGGGAGGGATTCAACAGGACAGAAACCTCCAGAAAGACGATCCTGATGGAGCCAAAGGCACACTGAACTGAACCCTAGGTGGAGTGGCATCCAAATCATCTTAATTCAGGGTGGGAGGGATAACAAAAACCCCACCCTCTGCAAATGGAGCCCCACCTGGTCAACCCTGGCCTCGGGCCGGGCTTGAGAAGTAGAAGAACTCTCAGAACTCTTATCAAGCAGGTACCTCAGAGGACACCAAGGGCCTCAAAGGGAAATCAAGGGCGAAACTCACTCATCCCACACCCCTAAAGCCACAGAGGAGGGCCCCAGGGCAGAGTCAGCATCTACCACTCAGGACAGATAAGTGGAATCCAAGAAATAGGCCTCAAAGGAATAAGGTGCTGGCTGAATAGGGCCAGTAGCCTCGGCAAGACTAGCCAACTCAACTGCCTTCACACCTGCATTGGAATAGGCAACTCCCAGAGCAGACTAAGCCACAACCCAAACTAAATCCTGCCCTGAACCCGAAACCCTCAGATGTAGGATTGGAAGCAAGGGGTGGGGGGGGGGTGGATCAGAAGAAGGGTGAACCATGCACACTGGGGAAGGAAGAGGAGGTGCGGACAGAACCAAGGTCGAGATGACCAACGCCTCCAATTCCAGGTCTCTAAATACCAACCAGGGTAGTTTTGGGTTAGCTCTGGGGCATCTAACTGGGTACACAACCTAGACTGCTGAAACCTAGAAAATTTGTAAAGTTGTTGCTGCCTGAAAACCTGAATCTCATCAAGAGGGTCCGAAAGAGTAGTCACATGAGGAGAACAAACCTCACTAGACTCGGGGTCAAAGGTATCAGCAACCCAACCAGCAGCATGGCGAGGCAGGAGGAATGAATGTTGCCACGTGGCACGGAACATACAACCTTCAAACTCTCATGAAGTGAGAGTAAGTTTGGGGAGAATATCCATAAGGAACACCAAACCTACAAGGGATTACCAGGGCCCGAAGGAATTGACCAAGAGGGACACGCAGGCACTGGGATGCTACGCGGGTCATATAAAAATTCGCTGCTGAATCTATACCAACAGAACCATCACTTTTAGAAAGGTGTTGGTGTTTCACAATGCAAAAGTAAACTAGAACCAAGGATAGAAATGGCATAGTAGGCTGGATAATGCCAACCTCGGTGGGCTAATATGTATCATGTGAATATCTAATGCACCGCAAGCCAGCGAACACTGTGCCCTACTCGAGCAAAGACAGGAAATCTAAGCATCCTGACTCGCCCTGGGCAAGAACTACCACCAGCAAGGAAGTGATGCACAAACACCCCTGGGAAGAGATCCCTGAAGCACAAGGGCAGCACTAGGGTCAGTGAAGATAATCATGTGCACATGCAGCTCCCAGCATTCTAAAGTCCAGGCTCAGGCTACACTGAATGGCAAGAGACCACCATTTGGCTGAGGCAGGAGACTGGAGCCCAAGCAGTGAGAAGCGACCCGATACATTACACACATCAACATAGAGCTGAGGGCTCTATATATCACTGGTTGACCGCGCACACTATCACCTCCCTCCGACCAGTCGAGTGCGGAGGTGGAACAAATGAGCTGGCACTTGTCTTGAAACTTTTCAATTGTTTACATTGTTAGGGAGTTCTTCTGGTAGTGTACGAGACTAACAGTATCTTCTTTAGCTAGCTGTGGTTTGTTTTTGTCTTGCTGACTTTCTGGGGTGCATTTGCCAGTGGTAGTATGAGTGAATAGATAAATGCCACTGCTCCCTGTTCCTCTGTGAGTGAGGGGAGGGGGGGTGTAGGTTCTTGCTCTTGGTCCCAGGTAGGCCAGATAGAACTCTGCAGGTGATGTGATCCAGTAGATGGTACACTATCAGTGATTATAGCATCAGGCACTTACAAGAGGCACCAACCAGAAATGTTTTATTTCTTATATCAAATGCATTTCTGCAACAATTTGCAATGTGACAAAACATTTTGTTCTGGGTAGCAGTCTATCACTAGAAAGAAAATAAAAAATCTTTATTGAAACTACAGTACTTAATGTCTTTTATATGTGTTGTATTTTGTATTTTTAAACAATTTGTATAACTTTACAGGTAAGAGAGGGCTTAACAACCTGCTTGTCACAAAATTTGGTTGAGACAGAAGAATTCAAGGAAGCTGACAAGATGCTAAGGCTTATGGCTCGTGAAGAAACTGCTTCCCATCCTAACAAATATATTGGATATATTACGAGGTAAGAAACTACACCTCAATGAATTAGCCAATGCCCAATGATATACTATAGGATAGTCTGCGCTTTGGTTCAGTGTAGCTTGAGAGACATGCAAGGACGGAATAAACACACACACTTGAATGGAGCATTCACTAAAACAGAGACCAACTGCCACTTAGCTGTAAGTGACTGGAAGAGTTCCCTTGGTGTAGCCTCCAATAATATTAATTTAAATATTAAATTTGAAGACATTTTTCTGTGGGGAGCCCCAACTCCCTGGGGCTTATCGGGCTAATACATTATATTAGACCGGGACATTAGCTGAGGAGTTCAGACCTACCAGGGACCAGCGCCAGAACCTGGCCCCTTCAGAGAGGTTTCAGGGAGCAATGGCCCTGGAAAACCCCCTTATGGTTGGGGGTTTTCCTTATCTGCCATCGACTGGGGTTAGGCACCCAGAAAGGTAGGCATAACAAAACAAACCCCACATGGTAAAAAACTAAAACAAAAAAAACGAACAGAGAGGTAGAAACTCCTACAATCCCAAGGACAAGCAAACATCACACGTTATTGCCGCACCGATCATCCGCGATCATCCCTCATCACCCCCAGGAGGGGGAGGGGGGCCCCGGACCTCACTGCGCCGGCTACCTAGCATCAGTTCGTAAGCTAATGTCAACCGGGATAGACGCTTCTCTGGCCTCAGTTTCCTACACGGTGTTTTACCTCTGTGTGGCGTTCACTGCCGTGTGTTGTGTTGTGCGGTGGCCAGGTGTTCCTCATCAGTATCAGGCTGCATGCACTTAGGAGCTTCCTTCCCTAAGCGCCCTGTGAGTACTGCCCGTGCGTGACAGGGTTATCTTCCCTGGGATGTTCGGGAACCATTCCCATAGAGGTTCTTACTGATCGGCATTTGCCTCGCCCTTGGGGCCAGCTGGGGCTTGGGGCCCTTGTTTGGCCCTGGGTAGGGACTGGTATTGTGCTGGTTAGGGCGTCAAGGTGTTTGCAACCTGCCACCAAAGCGGTGACCGGTTCCTGTTGCCTCTGGATAGACGGTGTGCTTTTGCGGGTTTTTCTTATGTTTTTATTTTCATTTGCCTGGTGGGGGTCTGCCTAGTGTGGCTATAGTTCCACTGGTAGTGTTGGTGGCCCTCTGCTAGGCCCCGTGATTGTACACGCCGCAGAGGTTTTCAGTGTTGTGTCCTCTACCCCCTTGTTTATTTTTGGGTTTTTAACCGGTTAGCAACACCTTGCCCGGGCTTCCCGTAGTTGTTACCCTACGGGCCCTGGAAACCTCTGTCATGGCTCGGTGGACCATTGAATGTGTCTTCTGGGTTCCAACCCGTCTTATACGGGATCGTTGGTTGCTGTGCCCTTGTCTCCAGGTGACAGTCGCCACTTTTACCTCCGTCATGTTGCCTGTTGGGTCACTGACACCTTGACCCGGAGTCTTGCGAGAGATATTCTCTGCTTGTTCTCCAGTACTCTCCTGATGTTATTACTGTTCAGAGTACAGGCGGCATCCGTGTTGCAAGCTAGGTTAGGTTGCTGCAACACGCTAGGTTGGTTCCCACTCGGATGCCCCGAGGCCGCCCCGTTTTGGTTAGGTGCTGTTTGCCCCTTTCCCTCCCTGTTCCCGGCTCCGGACTGTCTGCGGGTTTCGGGGTCGGGGCGGGATTTAGTTGGGGCTGAGAGTCGGGCGGTTTCGGGGGCTGCCCTGTTCGGGTTGGGGACGGAGGTTTTCGAGCCTGTTCCTCCTGCCAAGGCTTCTAGGTCTTACCAGCGGCCCTTTCTTGCTGCCTTTCCCATGGACTCTTCCTTTTCTTTAAGGGCGGAGGACTTGGAGGACGGCTCTGCCCCGGGGCCTCTGTTGCGGGTTCTCGGGGCTGTGGGGGATGCCTGCTAGCCGTTCTGGGGCTGTTTGCCCCTGCCTGGGTTTTCTGCTTCTGGGCAGAGTTTTTCGCCCATCCAGTCTGCTTGCTTCCCACTTTTGCTGGCGTTTTTCGTGTGTTTTGCATCGATCACAGCTCTCCATTCTGGTGGCCATATTCTTCTGCCGGTTTCCCGACGTGGCCACCAGGGCGGCGTTGCGGTTTGTTTACATGTGCCTGGGTGTGCGAGCGAGCGTCTTGGGTGAGTTT
Organism: Procambarus clarkii; assembly: GCF_040958095.1. NCBI lineage: Eukaryota > Metazoa > Arthropoda > Malacostraca > Decapoda > Cambaridae > Procambarus > Procambarus clarkii. Next base: position 1,059,689 of record NC_091190.1, read on the forward strand.
TTTTTCACCTTTTTCAGGGGTTTTGTTCTCCTGTTGTCGTTTCTTTGCTTTCCTGGTGTTTTCTGCCAGTCTTCTGTTCCTCTGGGAATGTTTGAGTGTTGATTTTACACCAGGGTTTCCGTTATGTCTGTTTTGGGTTTGGGCCCTAGGGTTTGGGCTCAGTGTCCCTGTCTGTTATGCTTGCTCCCACACCTTGTCCCTCGGTTTTCGGTCTGTTTTGACCATTTCCCTGGGGGTTCTGTCTGAGGGCTGTCCTTTGCCTTTCTGTGGTGTATCTCTGCCAGCAAATGTGGTGGTTTGGGCTCCCCCTGGTTTAATTCTGGGTTCCTTTGGGTTCTTTGGTTTCGTTCTGGAGGTTTCTTCCTCTTGGGCCCCCCTTTGTGGGTTCAGGGGGCTTTGTTTCCTCGTATGTGACCCGGTTCTGCCTTCTGGGGTTCCGGGGTCTTCCTGTCTTGCAGACTGATCTTTTTGGATCTTGGCACATGTTGTGGTTGTGCTGGGACTTTGGGTTTTGTTGTCGAGGTGGGCCTTTTGATGCAGTTTTGTGCCTTCTTTGCCTGGCCAGTGTGGTGCTCTCTGCTCACTGGTCGGCGGCTTGTGATTTTCTTTTCACGTGTATGTGTACACATGTGCATGTGTACACTGTGTGTGTGTGTATGTATATGTGTATGTGTATTTGTATGTATATATGTGTATGTACATAATATATATGTATACATGTGTATATATACTTTTTCTTCGGGAAGGGACTCTATTCCCTTCGCTGTTGACGGGGAGCTGGGGAAGCAGCTTGCTCTGTTGGCTCTCGCATGGTCCCACAGTAGTGGGCGCTTTTGGTTGTCTTTCCGGCCTCTGGTGGTGGCGGCGGCGGACGGCTTCTTCCCCTTTGGGGGGGGGGGGGTTCAGGGCTGGCTGGGTGGGTTTCTTCCCCTGCGCTTCGTCATGTTATCTTAGTGGGTGCGTTGGATGTGGTCGATCCGCCCTTATCCTCTGGGGTTCCCGTCTGCTCTATACAGACACGGGCCTGGTGAATCTGTGGTTCTTGTGGACTTCAGTCTGCGCCCTGGATTCTATGCCCTCATCGGAGGACTGTTGTCTCCGGTCCGGCTTCTGTTGGGGCCGGGTGCCTGGATGGTGGACCTAGACCTCCAGATCAATTCTTGGCACGTTCCTTTCCAGTTTTCTGGGACTGGCACAGTTGGTGGTGGGGCTTCAGGCTTGTTGCTTTTGTTGCCTTCCCTAGTTTGTAATTGGCACTTGGTGTATTTTGCATCTTTACTGGATCTTGGTGCCCTGTCTGAGTCTGCTTGGGATTCGGTGTCTGGCCTACCTCGACGATTGGCTGGTGTGGGCTCCCGGTCGGTCCTCTTGTCTGCTCGCCAGGGGTGTGGTTCTTTCCAGATCGCGGTTTCTCGAGCAGTTGTGTGGGAGTCTGAACTTCGACATGCTGGTCTGCCCGCAGGGTCGAGTTTGGCTTTGGCGTCTGTTTGGTTCCTTCCGAAACTCCAATTCCACCTCTTGCAATTGTTGGGTTCGTTCCTCTGGGGATCTTGTGTTGGTGCTGCGTCACCAGCTTCCTCTTTGGGGTTTTTGGGGTTCTGTGCCTTGGCACCTCCCCGAGCCTTCGCTCGATGTGTTTACGGACGGGTCATCTCTCGGCTGGGGCTTTGTGACCAGTGCTCACCAGGTCGGCCGGGGATGGTGGGGTCTGTCCATCCGTCAGGCTCACAGCACGGTTTGGGAGTTCGTGGCTGTCTGGTTTGCGTTTCGGAGGGTTCGGGTCACTCGGTGCTATACCATTCAGCTCCATTCGGACTGTTCTCTGGCGGTTCTTTGCCGGAACCACAGGGTTTCTCTTAGGTGTTTGACCTTTGGGGTTGGTCCCTTCGAGTGGCTCGTTTGCTGGATTCTCGGGGTTTGGCTAACTGTGAGGTTCATGTCTGAGGTGTGTCCTTCATCCTGGCGGACAGCCTGTCTCAGTCCATTCCTCTGTTCGCAGATTGGCCAGTCGTCGCCGACTCGTTTCGTTGGCTGTGCCAGACGTATGGACTCCTGGCCATGGACGTCTTCGAGTCGGCGTGGTCTAGGCGTCGCCCATTCTATGTGGCGCCCTTACCCGCCTGCGAGGCGTTCACAGTGGATGCCTTTCGGCAGGACTGGTCGAGGTGGGGGTACCTGTTCCTCTTCACCCGGTCCAGCTGTTGCTTCGGGTTTTGGCTCGGTTGGAGCCCATTCCCAAGAGAGTAGTCCTCATGGTCCCTTGGTGGCCAGCCCAGCTTTATTTTCAGACGCTGCTTGATAGGTGTCTGAACCCGGGGCGTTTTCCCGCAGTTCCGCCTCTTTCGGCAGGTCAGACCGGTCCTGTACGTGACTGGTTCGGCCTTCTCCTCGGCTCTTCGTGTCTGGTATTTTGACGCTGGTATCACAATCTCTGTGGTGATCAGGTGGCTTTGTTGATGGTATCCCACCTGCGAGTTTTGTCTCGGCGACAGTATGATGTTCCTGGTGTTTCTATGCATCTTTTTCTTGCTCTTCGTAGGTCGTCTTCTCTTTCGCATCGGGTTGTCTTGTCCTTTCTTGGGTTTTCAGGACTACAGTTATTTGATGTTTCTTACTGTTACCTCGTTTTGTGCGGCGCTGGCGGAGCCACTCCGGCTTGCGTTCGGGGTGGACGTCACATCTGCCCCGTTTTGTACGCTTTCTTGTGTTTTGTTTCACCTTCGGCCTACTCATGCGTCGCCTGCGCCGTCCTGGTCCTTGATCAGGGTGTCTTCTTATCTTCTTATCTTCTCAGTTTGTCGTAGCCCCTTCGGTTCATGTTTCTGCTCCTTGGTACTGGTGGTAGGTTTGTACGTTTGCAGCCTTTCTCCGTCCTTCTGGCGACAGTCGAGACGGCTGCTTTCCGGAGGGGTCCTTGGGTTATTGATGCTTGATTGGTTTGGCCTGGGATGCTTTCTGTGTTGTCCGGTTGCGCTTTTTTGCCGTTACCTGCGTACAGTGTTTGGGGATGCACTTTAGGTTGATCCGGTTCCCCTTGTTCCCTCTTTCAGGCCTCTGGTCTCCCAGGTCATCCGCATAGTTTTTAAGTCTTCCAGCCTGCGGTCTATCCTTGCGCTCGTGATGTTTGGACGTTTGCAGCTTTTGCTGCTGTGTTGGTGATGTCTAGAGCTCATTTCGGGCGCAAGGATTTGAGGGTTGCACAGGTTCTTGGCCGCCCGTTCTTTATGCGAGTGTCTGCTCCTGTGCATTCTTGTTGCCCTGGGTCGCAGGTTGCAGCCTGTGGTCTCGGCTTCGCGTTGCAGAGTTTGTGGCGGCCGCCTCCCGGGTCAGCCCTTTCTTTTCCTTCTCTTTGGGTATGAAGCCCCAGGGAGCCATAGGGGCTCTCCACAGAAAACCAGCATTGAATGTAATGAAACGCCATTTTCTGAGTGAGCCCCGGAGGCTCCCTGGAAACCCTCCCTCCTACCGGTACGCGTTTTTTTTGTGTTGATTGAAGCTTAGCTTCCGAACTGATGCTAGGCAGCCAGCACGGTGAGGTCCGGGGCTTCCCCCTTCCCCTCTGGTGGTGGGGAGGGCTGCGCGGACGATCGGCGCGGCAGTAAAGTGTGATGTTTGCTTGTTTCCTTGGGATTGTAGGGAGCTTCTACCTCTCTGTTCGGTTTTTTGTTTTAGTTTTTTACCATGTGGGGTTTGTTTTGTTATGCCTTCCTTTCTGGGTGCCTAAACCAGGTCGATGGCAGATAAGGAAAACCCCAACCACAAGGGGTTTTCCAGGGCCATTGCGCCCTGAAACCTCTCTGAAGGGACCAGGTTCTGGCGCTGGTCCCTGGTAGGTCTGAACTCCTTAGCTAATCTCCCGGTCTAATATAACATACATTAGCCCGATAAGCTCCAGGAAGCCTCCGGGGCTCACCCAGAAAATGGTGTTTCATTACATTTAACGCTGGTTTTCTGTTAGGAGCCCCTCCTGCTCCTTGGAGCTATTGGGCTAATATGCGATACATTAGACCAGGGCTCTAGTCAATGGCGTTCAGCCTACTAGGAACCATGAGCCAGAACCTGACCCCCTCAGAGAGGCACAGGGAGTGATGGCCTCTGGAAAAAACCCTGTTGTTAGGGGTGTTCCTTACCTGCCATCGATCGGGGTTAGGCACCCAGAAAGATAGGCATAACAAAACAGATCCCATGTTGGGATTTCTGACTCATGGGATTTTATTATATATTTTTAATTATTAATTAATTGATTTATTTAATGAATTCTAATATATAATTTATAATTAGTTTATTTATTTATTTCTTATAATAGCTTAGCATATAGCATGTTTAATTGAGTGGACTGTATGATTATGACTTGTGGACTCCCACAAGTAATATCCCTACACAAGTTGGGGGGTTTAGTAATTGTAGCCAATCAATCGAGAATTATCGATTGGTAGGAAAATTTATACTAATTGGTTATTTGGTTAATCTGCTTGGTTAGTTTGAGTACTTAATCGCCTTATCTGATATGAAGGCTTCAATTTGAGTATTGGTTTGGGAGACAGGGAATCAGCCAGGTATGTGCTTCGTGGCTATGGCGTCGATACGTTCTCACATGTTGCAACAGGTAGATGTTGCCAATTTCTTTAGGTTGCCACAGAAGATCTGCCAGAAGAATACTATATAGCTACTGCAAATAACCTCCTAATCACAGATATGGCATATTATTGTTTAACCACTGAACTGCGCAATGCGCCTGCAGACACCCAACGGGGGGTACACAACGTGCCTCCGGGATCTTATAGGTATATTGTATGATTCAAAACTCCCGCAGTTACATGGGTTCACATCAGCTTCCTCAGGGCTTTTGTAAACAGACGCCATTTTATTTTTTGTAAATTGTGGTCCACATTCCCGGGTGTGAGAGCCTCAGTACTGAGTGAGCAACCAAAGCTGGCACATGCAGTATGTGCTCACAGCACTGCTGTTCAGCTTGTGACCACAGGATTGCCTAATAATGTCAAAATATATGTAACTGGTATTATTTAGCCATGATAGTATTACAGAAGAGCCTGAGTGTGATAATGACTGTGTACAATGTTCAAATATCAGTGAATCAATGCTGTTCACAATGTTCACAACAGTAGACACAGCACCACAGCATTATTTCGTCTATCTAGGAACCTTCAAACAACCTTAATCACTAGACCAACTAGAATCACTGATAGTACTGCTACGACTCTAGATCACATCTGGACCAACATAACCTCTCCGCTTACTTCAGGTATAATCACCGATAGCACTACAGACCATTACCCCACATTTCTCTTAACTAACATTAGCAAACCACCTCTAGAGACAAGGGAGTTAAGCTTTAGGCTGCACAATGAAACTGCTATAAACAATTTTATAACTGCTGCTGATAATGTCAACTGGGAGTCCGAGTTAGGTAACATAGGGGACATCAACCTAGCAGTTAAATCTTTTCTACAAACAACTCTTAGCCTTTATAACACCCACTGTCCTATGCTTACAAAACAAGTCACAAGCAAAAGACTTAACAATCCTTGGCTTACAAAGGGAATACTTAAATCCATTAACAAAAAACACGACCTTGAGAAGAAGTATAGGCTAGGAACAGTCTCCAAAGAATTCTCAAAGAATTACTCGTTATTGCTATCTAAAATAATTAGACGAGCCAAAACTAAATACTATGAAGATAAATTTACCCAAATAAAGAGCAACATTAAAAAAACTTGGAGCACAATTTCACAAATATTGGGATCAAAGAAGATTTTAAATAACAAACCAACACTCCTTTCCAATAACGTTGGTCAGCTTTCAGCCTCTGATTCTGCTATTGAGTTCAATAGGTTCTTCTCTTCCATTGGGTCATCCCTTGCAAATGATATTCCATCTTCCTGTACTGATGTTAATGACTATCTTACAGGTAACTATCCACAGTCTCTGTACCTAAAGCCTACTAGTTCCACTGATGTCAATGAAATAATCCTTTCCCTTAAAACCAAGTCTAGTGCCCTCGAGGAGATACCAACTTTAATTTACAAAAAAGCCTCCAGATCTCTAGCCCCTGCTATTGCATTGCTCTTCAACAAGTCACTTGAACTCCAAACCTTTCCTGACATTCTAAAAAAAGCAAGAGTAACCCCTGTCTACAAATGTGGTGATCTCACTGATGTTAACAACTACAGACCTATATCAATCCTGCCTAACTTGTCAAAAATATTCGAAAAGCTAATCTACAAGCAGCTTTACTCTTTTCTAGCCAAACACAATATACTTAGCTCTTGTCAATATGGCTTCAGACCCAATAAAAGCACTAACGATGCACTTATTAGTATGATTAACTTAATTCACGCAGCTCTTGATAACAAGGAGTTTCCTGTTGGGTTATTTGTGGACCTGCGTAAGGCTTTTGACACTGTCAACCATCAAAACCTTCTTCTTAAATTACATCATTATGGAGTCAGAGGACACTCCCTGCAATACCTCAAATCTTATCTTACTGACAGGCTCCAGTATGTTTCTGTGAATAATACAATTTCTCCCACCCTACCCATCAACATTGGTGTTCCTCAGGGCAGCATACTTGGCCCTCTCCTCTTTCTCATCTACATTAATGACCTTCCAAATGCCTCCCAACACCTCAAACCAATTCTATTTGCTGACGACACAACCTTCATTTACTCCAGTCCTGACCCCCTTGCTCTAAATGCCACAGTAAATACTGAGCTAGTGAAAGTCCATCTTTGGCTAACTGCCAACAAACTCACCCTTAACATTGACAAAACGTTTTATATTCTGTTCGGCAATAAATCCTCTAATCAGATAAATCTCAAAATAAACAATACCCAAATTTGTAACAAATTAGATGGCAAATTCCTTGGCGTTCTCATCGACCACAAGCTGAATTTCCAGGGTCACATTCTAAATATATAAAAAACCAGCGTTGAATGTAATGAAACGCCATTTTCTGGGTGAGACCCGGAGGCTCCCCGGAGCTTTACCGGCTGATATGCTGATGTCAGACTTTGGCATCAGTCATGTGTATGGAGTTCTAGGGCCTACCGGGGACCACGAGCCAGAACCTGGCCCCCTCAGAGAGGCAAGGGGAGCAATGGCCTATAGAAACCCCCGTGTGGTTGGAAGCATTCTATGTCTGCCATCGACCGGGTCAAGCATCCAGAAAGGTAAGCATTCCAAAACAAACCCCTATTCTGGTGAAAATTGCTACCTAAGCCGAACTAGTGGATAGAACTCTTCAACAGAAAACAAGGGAACTAGTATGACGTCATACATCACCGCGCCGCTGTCTGCGCAGCTCCCCCCTCCCCAGGAGGGGGAAGGGGGAGCCCCAGACCTCCCACACCGGCTATCCACCCACCAGTTCTGAGGCTGGATGTCAAAACACGCGAAAAACGCCGACCGGAGGGAGGGAGGGTTGCCGGGGAGCCTCCGGGTCTCACCCAGAAAATGGCGTTTCATTACATTCAACGCTGGTTTTCTGGGGGGAGCCCCGTCGGCTCCCTGGAGCTAACTACCCACAGAGGAAGGTCAAAGGGACAAAACCGGGAGGCGGACACCACGCACCCCCCAAGGAGGCGAGACAACTGGCAGCAAATGCCAACCCAAGGCGCCACAGCCCCGAAAATCCTGGGAACAACACGAGAACCACGAGCAGCAAGGCCCCTGCACGAACACCAAAAATCCATGCCCGAAAGACTGCAAGGCCACGTCGCCCAGACGGCAGTGAGAGCAGTGAAGCCACGAACGCCACAGGCATGAGGGAAGAACACAGGCAGCTTAGCCGCAAGAACACGGCTGACCACCTGGGACACCATCACCCGCGAACCGGGAAGAACAGAACCGGATCAACGCAAAACGCGCTCCGGACCCAAACGCCGTGGCACGCAAACAACAGCGGAGGGCCGCCACTGAACACACAAACGACACCCCCGGCCCGACCAACGAAGCAGCAACAAACCCTGGACCCCTCCAGAATGCAGCAGCCCCACCCCGCGCCAGAAAAGATGGAGACTGCTGCCATCAAACAACCAAAACGCTAAAACCGAAGGAGCAAGAAAACTCAGCGAACCGACCCCCAGAGGCAAAGGCCCAAAGGAAAGAGCCGACGAAAAAACACACCGGAACCGAAGGGGCACTACCAACCGAGGAGAAGACAGAGCACGCTGACCAGAGACCAGGATGGTGCAAGCGGCGCACGAACAGGCCGGAGGTAAAACGACGCACAAGACAGCTGACTAACGGTGCAGAAGCAACACCAAGACCGAAAGCAAGCTGAAGCGGCTCCGCCTTCGCCGCACAAAGAGGCGACAGTATGTGGCAAGACGACGGCCCCCAACCCCCACTAGAAAACCAAGCAGGGAGTAAACCAAGCCAACAAGAGTAACCACCTAAGAAGGGACAGGAAAAGGAAGGACCGCCAAAATACCCCATACTTTTTTTTTTTTTTTTTTGAGATATATACAAGAGTTGTTACATTCATGTACAGCCACTAGTACGCGAAGCGTTTCGGGCAGGTCCCTGGAATACGATCCCCTACCGCGAAGAATCGTTTTTTCATCCAAGTACACATTTTACTGTTGCGTTAAACAGAGGCTACAGTTAAGGAATTGCGCCCAGTAAATCCTCCCCGGCCAGGATACGAACCCATGACATAGCGCTCGCGGAACGCCAGGCGAGTGTCTTACCACTACACCACGGAGACTATACTGCCGCCAAGAGAAGCACGCAGGTGGGACACCTACCACGAAGCCACCCGACCACCAACCGGAGGCAAGACCACAAGGCAGAACATAAGCAGCCCTGACAAGGCCCCCCCGAGCCCAGGAAAAAGGCGGAGCCGCGAGAAGATCTTGAGAGCACCGCCAGGTGAAGACGCCAGAGCCGGACCCTGCCGGACCCGCAGGAGAACAGGGAGAGGCGAAGGAGGCGGTCCACACCCATGACAGGGAAAACCGCGGTGTCCTCCCCACAACAGGGAACCAGGACACCCCCGGCGCGAAGGGGAACATACCGCAGCCAGGGAGAAGAACGAGAGGCGAAGCACTGTAGCAAAAAAGGGCGCAAAACCCCAGCACTGAAACACCGCCCAGACCAAAACAAACTCCACGGCGCATGCGCATAACACGCTGGCCGAACCGCACACCCTCCCTGCGGGAAGGCGCCAGCCAGGACTACTGCACGAGAAAAGGAGCCAAAAGAGGAAGCAGGAACAAGAAAACCGGCCAAAGAAGCAAAGAGCCCAAAAAGGAATCCAACCGGGCGACAAGTAGCCCAACCGGGCGACAAGTAGCCCAACCGGGCGACAAGTAGCCCAACCGGGCGACAAGTAGCCCAACCGGGCGACAAGTAGCCCAACCGGGCGACAAGTAGCCCAACCGGGCGACAAGTAGCCCAACAGGGCGACAAGTAGCCCAACAGGGCGACAAGTAGCCCAACAGGGCGACAAGTACGAGGAGCCGACAGACGTTCCAATAATGCCAGAAGTAGCGAAAAACCTTCCCGTACCCTCGAGAACACAGAAGCCAACACTAGTCCCGAAGGCACACGAAGGCGCACCCGAGATCAGAAGTCACGCAGAACCCCACCGAACGGGGAAACATGACAAAAACACCATCCCAAAAAGGGGGGGAGAGGAAACATCCACCCACAGGATGGAACCAACCGACTCAAAGGCCAAGGAACCGAGCCCGGGGAGGGGCCGACGTCCAACAGCACGTACGGCGAGTGGGGAGGAAAGACCCCACTCCGCGTAACCACAAGCCCCGCCTAGAGGGGGATAAAAACCCCCACGGGGTCTAACGGGGCCAAGGCCCCCCCAAGTCAGCCCCTCCCCAGCCCCGGGAACCTACACGACAGGCCCCGGGGCCGAGCCGTTCCCCAAAGCCCCGGCCGTACCAGAAAACCGGGGCAGCCGTGAAAACACTAAGGAAGGGAGCCCACTGGCAGACTCATACAACACGGCTGGAGGAACAGGCCCAAATGCCCCCGTCACTACCCCGGAAGGGGAATTCCCCGAGACTGCCCGAGTCTCAACACCACCAAAAACCCCGCCCCGAACCTACAGACCGTAAGGAACCGGATGCAGGCAGGGTGAACCAGGGGAAAAGACAAGGGGGCGTGGATGGAACCGAAGCAGCCAACACCCCCAAGTCCCAAAACGAACTACAACGA